>NW_024117808.1:0-35721 GCF_003073215.2 Triticum urartu | reverse complement strand
GTTGCTTCTTCGTGGACCCTTCGTGGGTGGAGCCCTCCGTGGACTCGCGCAACCATTACCCTTCGTGGGTTGAAGTCTCCATCAATGTGGATGTAGGATAGCACCACCTATCCGAATCATGGGAAAAACATCCGTGTCTCCAATTGCGTTTGAATTCTCCAAACCCTTCCCTTTACATTCTTGCAAGTTGCATGCTTTACTTTCCGCTGCCAATATACTCTTTGCATGCTTGCTTGAATTGTGTGATGATTGCTTGACTTGTCCTACAATAGCTAAAATCTGCCAAGAACTAAAATTGGGAAAATGTTAAGTTTTTATTTGGTCAAGTAGTCTAATCACCCCCCTCTAGACATACTTTCGATCCTACAAGTGGTATCAGAGCCAGGTTTCCATTTGCTTTGATCTCCATAGCTTTTGGTGGTCATAGCCTTGGTTTCACAACCTAGGAGAGTATGGCGTCTAGCGAGGGAAATTATCACCGTAGAGGTCCTTACTTCGATGGTACTAATTTTGCTAGTTGGAAGCATAAAATGAAAATGCATATTCTTGGACATAACCCCGCCGTTTGGGCTATTGTGTGTGTTGGTTTGCAAGGTGACTTCTTTGATGGGAAAGAACCAAACCGTGAAGCTACCGCGGATGAGTTGAAGATGTTGCAATACAATGCACAAGCTTGTGATATTATCTTCAACGGATTGTGCCCCGAAGAATTCAACAAAATCAGCCGTCTTGAGAATGCAAAGGAAATTTGGGACACTTTGATTGATATGCATGAAGGTACCGACTCCGTCAAGGAATCCAAGTTGGATGTGCTTCAAAGTCAACTTGACAAGTTCAAAATGAAGGATGGTGAAGGTGTCGCTGAATTGTACTCTAGGCTTGCTCTCATCACAAATGAGATTGCCGGCTTAGGAAGTGAAGAGATGACCGATAGATTCATCATCAAGAAGATTCTAAGAGCCTTGGATGGAAAATATGATACCGTGTGCACATTGATCCAAATGATGCCCAATTACAAAGATCTCAAGCCAACGGAGGTGATTGGAAGAATTGTTGCTCATGAGATGTCACTTAAGGATAAAGAGGAACTTCACAACAAATCAAGTGGTGCCTACATAGCCTCATGTGAAGCCCCTACATCATCAAGTGAGAAACAAAACTTCAATGAAGAATTGAGCTTAATGGTGAAGAACTTCAACAAGTTCTACAAGAGTAGAAGCAAAGATAGAAGCTTCAAGTCAAGGTCCTACAATGACAAAAGATCTTCTAGTCGAGAGCGAAACTGCTACAGTTGTGGAAGACCCGGACACTATTCCAATGAGTGTACGGCTCCCTACAAGAGAAGAGAAGATTCTCCAAAAAGAAGAAGCAAAGAATCACCACCAAGAGAGAGAAGGAGTAGAGATGATCGTTATGAACGAAGATACTCACGGAGAAGCAAGGATTCGGAAAGGAAGGAAAAATCATCAAGGAGCTACACAAAACGAAGACATCAAGCTCATGTTGGTGAATGGGTATCCGGCTCCGACTCCGACAACCACTCCGAGAGAAGTTATCACTCCGACTCCGAAGATACTCAAGATGAAGGTGTTGCCGGTCTAGCACTTGTGTCAACCAACTCCTACGACATATTTGACTCACCAAATGAAGGAATTGGAAGATGCTTCATGGCCAAAGGTCCTAAGGTAACACACCCCGAGTATGTTGATTTCAATAGTGATGAAGATGACTTGTTAGGTGATGATTTTGCTTGTTGACAACTCTAGTGATGAATACTATGATGAAACGTCAATTAATCATGCTAATCAAGATAAAACGAATGACAATGATAAGGAGAAGATTGAGTCTCTAACTAAAGAACTAAACACTCTTAAGTTAGCTCATGAAACTATCTTCGAAGATCATCGAGAACTTTTAAGAGCTCATGAGAAATTACGTTTTGAAAAGCTCAATCTTGAGCAAGAGCATGAGTTCTTAAAAGCAATCAATGATGATCTCCGCAAGAAAAGTTCTTCTTACATTGCCAAGCGTTTACTCTTATCCACTTACATGCCTCAAGTCAAGTCTAGTAACAAGAACAAGAAAGATTCTTCCTCTAGCAGTAACAATGATCATGCTAAATCCAATATTGTTGCTTCTAGTAGTTCTCTTGATTCCACTAATGATTCTCTTAGCCAAGTTACACTTGAGCAAGAAAATAGCTTATTGAAGGGAATTATAGAGAAAGGAGTGTACAAAAGCCTTGTCGGGAGTAAGCAATTCGAGGAAATTGTGCGCAAGCAAGGAATGCACCGGAAGAATCAAGGTGTTGGTTTTGAACGAAAGTTCAATGCCAATGGAGTTGAGTGGGAAGAAGATCAATACCCCAAGACAAAGTTTGTTCCTCAACAAGAGAAGTATGATACTTCTTTCAAGGGGACACAAGCTCAAGATGATCTTCCACCACAAGACTACAAGCAAAAAGGCAAGGACAAGCTTCAAGAGGAAATTGATGCATTTAAAGAAGCTCCTAAGACCTTAGTCAAGTGGATTCCCAAGACTACTTCAAGTTCCACTTCATCAAGTACGACTACAACTCCAAGGATTCCCATCAAGATGGTGTGGATCCAAAAGAAGAAGAACTAGAGAGTTCTTGAGGGTGACTCCGCCAACATACCTCACTCTTATCATTTTGGCAAGAACAAGTGCAATCAACTTCCACATCTTGCACTAGTTCAAGGAGTCACAAACCCTCTTGTTGGTAAGACAAGGGACAAGGTAACCTAAAAGTTTTCATGGACATCATCTTGTGTGTGCATCACTCTATGTCTATGGATATCCTTGTTTGTTCCTTGTGGGACTAACCCATGTAGGTATTGAAAGTGCAATTCACTCAAATGGATAGCTCCAAGTGATCTACATCAACATTGAGCATCCACATCTTCAACATCTACATGAAGTCATCATCGACAAAACCCGAGGTTAGTTCATCCCTCTAAGGGGGGATATCACATCTAGGGGGAGCTTTACTCTAAGACTTGAGCTAAAGCAACTCTAAAGATGTGAACACAACGATGCTTTATGTAAAAGTGGTAACCCCACTTGAGCTTAAACGATGAGTATGACCTATGATCAAGTGTTCTCACTTGACTCCTAAGTCAATATACTCATATATAGATGACCTTGTCATCGCAAATTGCTTGATAGATGCTAGAATTGGTTGTGCATGCCTTGTCACATATTTCATTTGCCATCTTATTGTGTGAGCATGCTGGTTGCATATTTTACTCATTCGAGGACATCCACTTATTGTTTTGATTGTTTGGTTTTATTTCCTTTTGCCAAGTGGATGGACAAGAATGACTAAGAACCTCCTCTAGCTATCTATGCTTTTCTCGTCTCAAACTCTATTCATGCTACATCACAAAATTTGATCAAGTCAGATTCGAACCACTCTGTGTGAGGAGCGCTCGGAGTCCCCGATTCGTCATAGACTTAAACTTCCAAAACCTCTTTATGATTCTCGGTCTGACCGATACCCCACTTTTGGTCCTACCGAGATCATTAAGTTGATCTAGGTTTTCGATCTCGGTGCAACCGATTTGAACCATTCGGTCACACCGAGTTTCAGTAACTGCTTGCAGTTATGAATCTCGGTGCCACCGAGTTGTTCCACTCGGTCACACCGACAGGGTCGGGCTATATATAGTTACGGGCAAAAATTTGGAAATTTCTCCGAACCCCTTCGCCCGCGCGATAGCCTGCTCTGCCAACTTGGTCTCCGGATCGTCTCCCTCGCCGCCAGCCGCCTCCAGTCGCTGGTCTCCGTCGCCGTCAACGGAAATTCAACCCCGCCGTTGTCGCCGTAGCGAGTCTCCGCCGAACTAGGGTATGGACTCGATCTTTGTGCTATTCCCCAATCCAATTCTTAGCACATTGTGATCATCATGATTCTTGCCACGTTTGTTAAACTTCTATCCAGTCAATGAACTCGTAGATTAGGTTTAATTCGAAAATTTTAGGGTTAGGTTTCCGCCGAAACCATCTCGGACCCACCGAGTTGAAAAACTCGGTCCCACCGATTTGGCTTATGCCATTGCACAAGTGAGACTCGGTCTGACCGAGAATTACTTATCGGTGTGACCGATTTTGGAACTCTATGAAACCCTAGCAGTCTCGGTGCCACCGAACTATGACTCGGTCTGACCGAGTTCACTAGTTTAGGTGCCAAAACTGCTTCGGTATCACCGAGTTTAGAAATCGGTAGATCCGAGATGCTTTCAGTGGGAAACTAAAACTAAGTTTTTGAATTATTCTTTTGCAAAAATCTCTGCATTTTGTGATGCTTATCCACTCTATCTCATCTATAACCTATTCACAGGGTCAGCAGTCAGAGTTTGCATCATGTCAGACCAAAGTGATAGCCAGAACTTGTCAGAGCAGCAAGTGCAGATGAGTGAGGGCACTAGTCCCTCCAGTTCCTCAGATGATGGCAGCAGGAGCACCCCTAGCAATCTTCCTAAAGCTGCCACAAGACAGAGGAAGAAGAGAACTTCAGATTCTGAGGATGAAGATTATGTGGCAGAGGAAGAGGAAGCCACATCAAAGAGAGTTGTGCTCAAGAAGGAATATGGCTCTGCTCAAGGCACAAAGCCAGGCTTAAAAATCAAAAGGCCAGCAGGTAGGTAGCCTATGCCAAAGGCCAGAGCTTCAACTCAGATTCCTGAAAAGCCTGCAACCATAGAGCCAGTTGCTGCTGAAGGAAAGAAAAGGAAGGAAAGGGTCAAGAAGACCGTAGCCAGAGTGCTTGGAAAGGCTTCCATCATGGAAGAAGAGAAAGAAGAAGAGGTTGCTGCACCAGCACCTAAGGCACCTAAGCTTATGGGTGATGCTATCAGGACAGGGGCTACTGCATCCAAGCCCAAAGAAGCACCCAAAGCTGCCTCCAAGCCCAAGTCTGCCCCAAAGAGAAATACGAGGAGCATACCTGCAACTGAGAAGAACAAGGCCCCAGTGCCTGAAGCTGCTGAAGAAGATGATGAAGAGCACGTTCTGAGAAAGCTCAAGCCCAAGATCCCAGACCACAATGATGCTCATCCTATGGCTGAGGACATGAAGCTCAGAAGAGACTCAGGGCTAAGGAAGTGGAGAGAAGCAGATCCATATGCTTCAAGGAGAAGAACTGCTATTGATTATAGGTTCCACACTAAGGAACAGCAGGACTTCTATGAGACAGTTTTGTTGGACAAGAAGCCCATAGTTTGTGACATGAGATGGGTCAATTGGGAGTGCATCAAGGACAATGAAGAACACTACCCTGGAGTGTATGACAGCTTCAATGCTTGTGGAGTAGCAGACTTTGTTGGGCAGAAGCTCACAAAGTGGAACGAGGAACTCATTATGCAATTCTACTCCACAGCATATTTCTACCCAGATGGAAAGATCACATGGATGTCTGAAGGTACGAGGTACCAATCTACTGTTGCTGAGTGGGCACAGCTCATCAATGCCCCAGAGGAGCATGAGGATGACTTGGATATCTATGCCAAGAAGAAGATGGACCACAACTCTATGTCCAATATGTACAAGGAAATTCCAAACGAGGCACTTGATACTTTCAAGTTTGGGTCTGTGCATTATCTTCTGTCAGGGCTGCCAACCATTAACTGAATCCTTAGGCACACTCTGTTGCCCAAGTCAGGTGATCACAAGATGATCAGAGGCCATGCAATCAATTTGCTTCATGTATTTGATGTGCCTCAGAAATTCAAGGTCATGAGCCTCATAGTAGAAACTATCAAGAGGACTGCGGCAGATCAGAAGAGGAGCTATGGTTATGCCCCTCAGATTCAGGAGTTAATCAACTCGAAGATGGGCACAGGCATATACTTGTTGGACAAGGAACACTTGCCTATTCATCCAGACTTTGAGGACAACCAAGTTCTGATGAATGAGAATGAACCATCATCAGTTCAAGCACAAGCAAAGAAGGAGCAGGCGAGGAAGGAGAAAGCTGCCAAGATGCCAACTCAAGAGGAGGCATCTGAGTATTTCTTGAAAACCAAACAAGAGCAGCTTGGTTACTTGATTGCATCCACACTGAGGATTGAGCAAGGACTGGCCACCCTCACTCAGAATCAACAGAGCTTAGAGAGGATCATGGAACAAAAGTTCTATGACTTGGATGTCAAAGTAACAGAGTTTCAGACTGCAGTGGAGCAGCTCCAGGATGACATGCAGGAGAGGAGAGGCAAGACTACAACTGATGCCTTTGCCAGAGTGCCACGAGGTCCGAGGTCGTCTGCAGTGCCAGTTGCTGACCCCAGAGCCACCACGTCTGCACCAGCTACAGCCTCAGTTCCACCAGCTCCAGCGTCCACTTCAGCCTCGACTCTGACCACGTCTACAGAAGGCTTCGTCCTTGGAGTGCTCCGGACTCCACCACCACCTGAAGATCAAGCCTGAGTGTCGACTTAGCACTATGCATTTTCTAGGAACTTTTTGGTAACTTGTTGCCAAAGGGGGAGAAAATGTATAGATCATAGGCTTCGAGAGAGAGTGTTGCTTTTATTCTCTCTTGTTTTATTTGGTGGTTTTTCGAACTTTGTTTGCTTTTGTGTGAGATACTATGTCATTGCTCGTGAGACATTGATGATCATGTGTTTGATCATAAGCTACACTTAATGTTTGCTTAATATTATCATCTTATCTATCTTATGTGATCATTCACTATTCTTGGTGATGAGTGCATGTATTTCATTCTTATCATTTTAAGCGCTCCACCAAGATGTATGTGACATGGAAGAGTAACCCATGACTCTAACTCTTTGTGCATTTGCAGTCCAAAGCAAATTTTAAATATGCACAAATTTAGGGGGAGCTCTTACTTGTCACATACTTCTCAAAGCGACGATATATTTCATGCTTATTATCATTTGTCGAAGCTTTGATCTATATGTTGTCATCAATTACCAAAAAGGGGGAGATGTGAAAGTGCAACTATCCCTAGGTGGTTTTGGTAATTCATAACAACATATAGCTCATTGAGCTAATGCTATTCCAAGATGACTATTTCAGGAAAGCTCAATGATTGGCATGGCATGGATGTGAAAGTGGAACCCTCAAAATGCTAAGGACAAAGGATTGGCTCAAGCTCAAAAGCTCAAGACTCTTCATTTTATATTTTAGTGATCCAAGATCACATTGAGTCTTTAGGAAAAGCCAATACTATCAAGGAGGGATGAGGTGTTGCTTAATGAGCCTCTTGCTTCATGTGCTTAGTGATATGCTCCAAAACCCTCAACTACTTTCCCATATCCACATATGACCTAAACCCTAAGCCAAACTCGGTCCTACCGATTCTTTCTATCCGGCGCCACCGAGTTTCACTTGTCATAAGCCACTGCCAAACCCTAGCAATTCGGTTCTACCGATAGGGATCTCGGTCTCACCGAGATGGGATTGCAAACTCTCTGTTTCCCTTTCGTAACTTTTTGGTCTCACCGAAAGAGCGAATCGGTCCCACCGAGATTGCAGTGTAAACTCTCTATTTCCTTTTTGTAACTTTTCGATCTCACCGAAAGAGCAAATCGGTCCCACCGAGTTTACCTGACCAACTCTCTGGTTAGCTTATTACCAAACTCGGTCTCACCGAGTTTGTGTAATCGGTCTCACCGAGATTACGTTATGCCCAAACCCTAACCATATCGGTCCTACCGAGTTGCATGTCAGTCCCACCGAAAATCTCTAACGGTCACTAGGTTTACCTTTTCGGTCCGACCGAGTTTGTTGATTCGGTCCCACCGAGATTGGAAAACTGTGTGTAACGGTTGGATTTTGTGTGGAGGCTATATATACCCCTCCACCTCCTCTTCATTCGTGGAGAGAGCCATCAGAACACATACACAATTCCAACTCATATGTTCTGAGAGAGAACCACCTACTCATGTGTTGAGACCAAGATATTCCATTCCTACCATATGAATCTTGATCTCTAGCCTTCCCCAAGTTGCTTTCCACTCAAATCTTCTTTCCACAAAATCCAAATCCTATGAGAGAGAGAGTTGAGTGTTGGGGAGACTATCATTTGAAGCACAAGAGCAAGGAGTTCATCATCAACACACCATTTGTTACTTCTTGGAGAGTGGTGTCTCCTAGATTGGCTAGGTGTCACTTGGGAGCCTCCGACAAGATTGTGGAGTTGAACCAAGGAGTTTGTAAGGGCAAGGAGATCGCCTACTTCGTGAAGATCTACCGCTAGTGAGGCAAGTCCTTCGTGGGCGATGGCCATGGTGGGATAGACAAGGTTGCTTCTTCGTGGACCCTTCGTGGGTGGTTGCTTCTTCGTGGACCCTTCGTGGGTGGAGCCCTCCGTGGACTCGCGCAACCATTACCCTTCGTGGGTTGAAGTCTCCATCAATGTGGATGTAGGATAGCACCACCTATCCGAATCACGGGAAAAACATCCGTGTCTCCAATTGCGTTTGAATTCTCCAAACCCTTCCCTTTACATTCTTGCAAGTTGCATGCTTTACTTTCCGCTGCCAATATACTCTTTGCATGCTTGCTTGAATTGTGTGATGATTGCTTGACTTGTCCTACAATAGCTAAAATCTGCCAAGAACTAAAATTGGGAAAAGGTTAAGTTTTTATTTGGTCAAGTAGTCTAATCACCCCCCCTCTAGACATACTTTCGATCCTACAAGTGGTCTTGTTGACCATCAACACTTGATGCTCCTTCTTGATTTCTACCTCTGCAGCCTTTAGCATTGCAAAGAGCTCGGGAATTGTCTTATCCATCCCTTGCATATTATAGTTCATCACGAAGCTCTAGTAGCTTGGTGGCAGTGATTGAAGAACTCTGTCATTGACACTATCATCAGGAAGATTAACTCCTAGATGAGTCAAGTGGTTGTGGTACCCAGACATTCTGAGTATATGTTCACTGACAGAACTATTCTCCTCCATTTTGCAGCTGTAGAACTTATTGGAGATTTCATATCTCTCAATCTGGGCATTTGCTTGAAATTTTAACTTCAACTCCTGGAACATCTCATATGCTCCATGACGTTCAAAACGTCGTTCAAGTCCCGGTTCTAAGCCATAAAGCATGGCACACTGAACTATCGAGTAGTCATCAGCTTTGCTCTGCTAGACGTTCTTAACGTTGTCGGCAACATCTGCAGCAGGCTTGTCACCCAACGGTACTTCCAGGACGTAATTCTTCTATGCAGCAATGAGGATAATCCTCAAGTTACGGACCCAGTCCGTGTAATTGCTACCATCATCTTTCAACTTAACTTTCTCTAGGAACGCATTAAAATTCAACGAAACAACGGCAAGGGCCATATATCTACAACAACATAGACATGCAAAATACTATCAGGTACTAAGTTCATGATAAATTAAAGTTCAATTAATCATATTACTTAAGAACTCCCACTTAGATAGACATCCCTCTAATCATCTAAGTGATCACGTGATCCATATCAACTAAACCATGTCCGATCATCATGTGAGATGGAGTAGTTTTCAATGGTGAACATCAGTATGTTGATCATATCTACTATATGATTCATGCTCGACCTTTCGGTCTCAGTGTTCCGAGGCCATATCTGCATATGCTAGGCTCGTCAAGTTTAACCCGAGTATTCTGCTTGTGCAAAACTGGCTTGCACCCATTGTATGTGAACGTAGAGCTTATCACACCCGATCATCACGTGGTGTCTCGGCACGACGAACTGTAGCAACGGTGCATACTCAGGGAGAAACTTATACCTTGAAATTTAGTGAGAGATCATCTTATAATGCTACCGCCGTACTAAGCAAAATACGATGCATAAAGGATAAACATCACGTGCAATCAATATAAGTGATATGATATGGCCATCATTATCTTGTGCCTTTGATCTCCATCTCCAAAGCACCGTCATGATCACCATCGTCACCGGCTTGACACCTTCATCTCCATCGTAGCATCGTTGTCATCTCGCCAACTATTGCTTATACGACTATCGCTACCGCTTAGTGATAAAGTAAAGTAGTTACATGGCGATTGCATTTTTCATACAATAAAGTGACAACCATATGGCTCCTGCCAGTTGCCGATAACTGTGTTACAAAACATGATCATATCATACAACAATTTATATAATTCATGTCTTGACCATATCACATCACAACATGCCTTGCAAAAACAAGTTAGACGTCATCGACTTTGTTGTTGCAAGTTTTACGTGGCTTCTACGGGCTTAGCAAGAACCGTTCTTACCTACGCATCAAAAACCACAACGCGGTACAGTGATTGCTTTTTGATCTTCAGAAAGAACCATGTTCATTGAATCCGATTCAACTAAAGTTGGAGAAACAGACACCCACTAGCCACCTGTGTGCGAAGCACGTCGGTAGAACCAGTCTCGCATAAGCGTAGGCATAATGTCGGTCTGAGTCGCTTCATCCAACAATACCGTTGAATCAAGAATCAACTAGTGATGGCAAGCAGTATGTATATACCCACGCCCACAACTCCTTTGTGTTCTACTCGTGCATATAATATCTACGCATAGACCTGGCTTGGATGCCACTGTTGGGTAACGCAATATTTCAAAATTTCCTACGATCATGCAAGATCTATCTAGGATATGCATAGCAACGAGAGGGGGAGAGTATGTCTACGTACCCTCATAGACCGAAAGCGGAAGCATTATGAAACGCGGTTGATGTAGTGAACGTCTTCGCGATCCAACCGATCAAGTACCGAACGCACGGCACCTCCGCGATCTGCACACGTTCAGCTCGGTGACGTCCCTCGTACTCTTGATCCAGCTGAGGCCGACAGAGAGTTTCGTCAGCATGACGGTGTGATGACGATGATGATGAAGTTACCGATGCAGGGCTTCGCCTAAGCACTACAATGATATGACCGAGGTGGAATTCTATGGAGGGGGGCACCGCACACGGCTAAACAATCAACTTGTGTGTCTATGGGGTGCCCCCTCCCCCGTATATAAAGGGGTGGAGGAGGGGGCCAGCCGGCCACCTTGGGCGCGCCCCCAAGGGGGGAATCCTACACATACTAGGAGTAGGTTCCCCCCTTTCCTAGTCCTACTAGGAGGGGGACTAGGAGGGGGAAGGAAGGGGAAGAGGGGAGGAAGGAAAGGGGGCCATCCCCCCTCCCAATTCGAATTGGGCTTGGGGGGGCGCCCCTCCTCTTGGCCTTCTCCTCTCTCTTCCACTAAAGCCCATGTAGGCCCATTAAGCCCCCAGGGGGGTTCGGTAACCTCTCGGTACTCCAGTAAATGCCCGAACTCATCCAGAACCATTTTGATGTCCAAACATAGCCTTCCAATATATCGATCTTTATGTCTCGACCATTTCAAGACTCCTCGTCATGTCCGTGATCACATCCGGGACTCCGAACTACCTTCGGTACATGAAAACACATAAACTCGTAATACCGATCGTCATCGGACGTTAAGCGTGCGGACCCTACGGGTTCGAGAACTATGTAGACATGACCGAGACTCACTTCTGGTCAATAACCAATAGCGGAACCTGGAAGCTCATATTGGTTCCTACATATTCTACGAAGATCTTTATCGGTCAAACCGCATAACAACATATGTTGTTCCCTTTGTCATCGGTATGTTACTTGCCCGAGATTCGATTGTCGGTATCTCAATACGTAGTTAAATCTCGTTACCAGCAAGTCTCTTTACTCGTTCCGTAATGCATCATCCTGCAACTAACTCATTAGTCGCATTGCTTGCAAGGCTTATAGTGATGTGCATTACCGAGAGGGCCCAAAGATACCTCTCCGATACACGGAGTGACAAATCCTAATCTCGATCTATGCCAACTCAACAAACACCATCGGAGACACCTGTAGAGCATCTTTATAGTCACCCAGTTACATTGTGATGTTTGATAGCACACTAAGTGTTCCTCCGGTATTCGGGAGTTGCATAATCTCATAGTCATAGGAACATGTATAAGTTATGGAGAAAGCAATAGCAATAAACTAAACGGTCATAGTGCTAAGCTAATGGATGGGTCAAGTCAATCACATCGTTCTCTAATGATGTGATCCCGTTTATCAAATGACAACTCTTGTCCATGGCTAGGAAACTTAAGCATCTTTGATTAACGAGCTAGTCAAGTAGAGGCATACTAGTGACACTCATTTTGTCTATGTATTCACACGTGTACTAAGTTTCCGGTTAATACAATTCTAGCATGAATAATAAATATTTATCATGATATAAGGAAATATAAATAACAACTTTATTATTGCCTATACGACATATTTTCCTTCACAAGTGGTATCAGAGCTTCGGTCTCCATTTGCCTTGATTTCGATAGCTTTGGTGATCATAGCCTTGGTTTCACAACCTAGGAGAGTATGGCGTCTAGCGAGGGAAATTACCACCGTAGAGGTCCTTACTTTGATGGTACTAATTTTGCTAGTTGGAAGCATAAGATGAAAATGCATATTCTTGGACATAACCCCGCCGTTTGGGCTATTGTGTGTATTGGCTTGCAAGGTGAATTCTTCGATGGGAGAGAACCAAATCGTGAAGCTACCGCGGAAGAATTGAAGATGTTGCAATACAATGCTCAAGCTTGCGATATCCTCTTCAACAGATTGTGCCCCGAAGAATTCAATAAAGTCAGTCATCTTGAGAATGCAAAGGAAATTTGGAATACTTTGATTGATATGCATGAAGGTACCGACTCCGTCAAGGAATCCAAGTTGGATGTGCTTCAAAGTTAGCTTGACAAGTTCAAAATGAAGGATTGTGAAGGTGTCGCTGAAATGTACTCGGGCTTGCTCTCATCACAAATGAGATTGTCGGCTTAGGAAGTGAAGAGATGACTGACAGATTCATCATCAAGAAGATCCTAAGAGCCTTGGATGGAAAATATGACACCGCGTGCACATTGATCCAAATGATGCCCAATTACAAAGATCTCAAGCCAACGGAAGTCATTGGTAGAATTGTTGCTCATGAGATGTCACTCAAGGATAAAGAAGAGCTTCACAACAAGTCTAGTGGTGCTTACAAAGCCTCATGTGATGCTCCTACATCATCAAGTGAGAAACAAGTCTTCAATGAGGAATTGAGTCTAATGGTGAAGAACTTCAACAAGTTCTACAAGAGTAGAAGCAAAGAAAGAAGTTCCAAGTCAAAGTCCTACAATGACAAAAGATCTTCTAGTCATGAGTGTAATTGCTACAATTGTGGAAGACCCGGACACTACTCCAATGAGTGTACAGCTCCATACAAAAGAAGAGAAGACTCACCTAATAGGAGAAGTAGAAGAGAAGAATTACCTCCAAGAGAGAGAAGGAGTAGAGATGATCGTTATGAATGAAGAATCTCTCGCAAAAGCAAGGATTCACAAAGGAAGGACAAGTCATCAAGGAGCTACACAAAACGAAGACATCAAGCTCATGTTGGTGAATGGGTATCCGGCTCCGACTCCGACCATCACTCCGGGAGAAGTTATCACTCCGACTCAGAATATACTTAAGATGAAGGTGTTACCGGTCTAGCACTTGTGTCAACCAACTCCTATGACATATTTGACTCACCAAATGAAGGAATTGGAAGATGCTTCATGGCTAAAGGCCCAAAGGTATCACACCCCGAGTATGTTGTTTTCAATAGTGATGAAGATGATTTGCTAGGTGATTATGATTTACTTGTTGACAACTAATCAAGATAAAATGAATGACGATGATAAGAAGGTGATTGAGAGTCTAACTAAAGAACTAAACACTCTTAAGTTAGCTCATGAAACTACCTTAGAAGATCGTCGAGAGCTTTTAAAGACTCATGAGAAGCTACGCTTTAAAAATCTCAACCTAGAGCAAGAGCATGGGTTCTTAAAAGCAATCAATGATGATCTTCATAAGAAAAGTTCTTCTTACATTGCCAGGTGTTTACTATTGTAAACTTACATGCCACAAGTAAAATCTAGCAACAAGAGTAAGAAAGATTCTTCTTCTAGTAGTAACAATAATCATGCTAAATCCAATATTGTTGCTTCTAGTAGTTCTCTTGATTCCACTAACGATTCTCTTAGCCAATTTATACTTGAGCAAGAAAATAGCTTATTGAAGGGAATTATAGAGAAAGGTGTTTACAAGAGCCTTGCCGGAAGTAAGCAATCTCAGGAAATTGTACTCAGGCAAGGAAGGCACCGGAAGAATCAAGGTGTTGGTTTTGAACGACAGTTCAATGCCAATGGAGTTGAGTGGGAAGAAGATCAATACCCCAAGACGAAGTTTGTTCCTCAATGTCGGTGTCAAAACCGGCAGATCTCGGGTAGGGGGTCTCGAACTGTGCGTCTAGGCGGATGGTAACAGGAGGCAGGGGACACGATGTTTATCCAGGTTCAGGCCCTCTTGATGGAGGTAAAACCCTACGTCCTGCTTGATTGTTCTTGATAATATGAGTAGTACAAGAGTTGATCTACCACGAGATCAGAGAGGCTAAACCCTGTAAGCTAGCCTATGGTATGATTGTATGTTGTCCTACGGACTAAAACCCTCCGGTTTATATAGACACCGGAGGGGGCTAGGGTTACACAGAGTCGGCTACAAGGAAGGAGATCTACATATCTGTATTGCCAAGCTTGCCTTCCACGCCAAGGAGAGTACCATCCGGACACGGGACGAAGTCTTGAATCTTGTATCTTCATAGTCCAACAGTCCGGCCAAAGGATATAATCCGGCTGTCCGGATACCCCCTAATCCGGGACTCCCTCAGTAGCCCCTGAACCAGGCTTCAATGTTGATGAGTCCGACGCGTAGATCGTCTTTGGCATTGCAAAGCGGGTTCCTCCTTCGAATACTTCATAGAAGATTTTGAACACGAGGATCGTGTCCGGCTCTGCAAAACAAGTTCCACATACCACCGTAGAGAGAATAATATTTTCACAAATCTAATCTGCCGACGCATTCCGCAGTGTGACATCACACCACAGCCAGGTCACCATTCGAATCGTTTTTCACAACCAACCTTAGCGTGTTTCGCGAGGCGGTTTCCTCGGCACGTCTTGTCGAAGCAGAGATCGTGTCCCCTTTATTACGGGATTCTCATCAATACGGACATGGGTAACCCAACCGTGCCTATTGGTAGGACTCCTAGATCTTAGGCAAGTCCCAAATGGCTACGAGGAGGACGCTTGATATTCACCCTATTTATAAAGGGGACAAGGCTTTTTCTTTTTTCCCTCTCGTTCTCAATCAAATCCTTCCCCCGCATCGAGTTCTAACACCCAAAACGTAGGTCAGGTGCTTCGGACCTTCAACTATGTCCGGATCCAACCTTCAAGGTCGGTGGATGTCTTCCTCCATCACGGAGGAGGACATCAAGAAGTTGAGAGAGGCCAGATATCTGACCGCCGAAATTTCGCATCGGCTGCCTGCCCGAGGGCAGGCCGTCCCTACTCCCGAACCCAACGAGAGCGTCGTGTTTGTCTCCCACTTCCTCCGAGGACTAGGCCTCGCTCTGGATCCCTTTGTTAGGGGTCTTATGTTCTATTACGGGCTAGATTTTCATGATCTGGCCCCGGATTCCCTTCTTCACATGTTTGAGTGACATGTATTCCCATTGTAAAAACAATGTTTGATTGAGTTTATCAAGGCTATATTTATACTTTTGCCCGAAAGTACTATGATGCCTCCTGTGCGGCCGTTTATGTATATATGTAAATAACCTGAAAGATGGCAGTCATCGGCTTCAGCCCCCACGCATATAATGCGGGGGTGCTCGCAGAAGACGCATGTTCACACTTGATCCAACGTCTTGGTCCATTAAGGAGGTGATAGCGCAGCGAACTAGGCAATCAGACTATAATGCTTTAACACTTTCACTTAGCCAGAGGAGTTTGACAGTGGGGCTACTATATAGCCCCTGGTGGCTCCGCGCTCATCCGAATTCGGGGCACGTACATGCCTGGCCAGGAAACGGCCCTTCGTTAAGGCGGAGGAATCCCGAAGATTCCGCTAGGTCATCGAGTGGTTGACCAGTCTCACGCTATATCATGACAGTCAGTTTTTGGCTTTCTCTACTGAGGTGCTCGTCCGGATGAACCAGGGCACAATTGCAGTAGTTCTCCTGGTGCCGCCCCAGCCGATAGAGTGGAACGTAAGGCAGGAAAACACAGGAGCCGGGCAAACCCAAGATTTGACCAAAGACATGATTCGGAGCTGCTGCATATAAGGCCAAACTCGCGACGCCGAACACTCCCTAAGGTATTCGGTCTTTATGATGTAAACCGGGCTAAACAGTGCCCTTTGTTAGAAGCCCCTGGTTTTCAGGTACGTGCAATATTCTAACGTGGCCACATGCCAATACGTCAGCATCCTTCTCAATTGTACTGAGAATTAGGGGGATGTGTATCAACAAGAGACAGTAAAAAAGGTTTACGCAAGGTCTTAATCTAAAAAGAATCCTTGGAACGGGTCCCTGCTGCACGTTTGCGCCTGTGTCTCCGTTGTGTCATATCCTGGATGGGTGTAGCACGATGGTCATCTGAAAAAGAGAGGAACTTAGTTGAAAAGTTGTCATGCAAAAGGTAGGTTATACTAAATAAACCATGTACAGTTCAAGATGAGTAAAGTTGAGCCTTATTGCCACTTGTTTACGCGCGTTGAGCCCCTTGTATTGTTATAGGGGTATAGCCATCAAACCTGTATCAATTACATATAGCTGCACCGGACTCGTCTAGCCGCGTCCGTGGTCTTAACGACCTGTCAGATGCTCTAGTTGGTGAGGCCGTTTAGTGTGCGGCTGCCGAGGCAGCCGCACGGTCTTCCGTGCACAAGGAGCGCTCAATATTTCCATTTACTGTAATGATGCCACGTGGACCGGGCATCTTAAGTATGAGAGAAGCGTAATGCGGTATTGCGTTAAAGCGAGCGAAAGCTTCGCGTCCGAGTAGTGCTTGATAGCCACTTTGGAACGGAGCAATGTGGAAGGTTAACTTTTCGCTGCGGAAGTTATCGGGAAAGCCGAATATAACCTCTAGTAGAAGGGAGCCCGTACAATGGGCTTCTGGGCCTGGCGTTACTCCTTTAAAGGTAGTATTTCTATGGCTGATTTTGTTGGGTCTATCCCCATTTTGCGGACTGTGTCCTGATATATCAGGTTTAAACTACTGCCGCCGTCCATCAGGACTCGTGCGAAGTGGTATCCGTTAATTATCGGGTCTAACACCAAGGCAGCCCATCCTGCATGCCCGATACTTGCCGAGTAATCCCGATGATCAAAGGTGATCGGTTTGGACGACCAGTGGCAGAACTCCGCGGTGATAGGCCCTGGGGCATGTGTCTCTAGGAGTGTCGCTTTGTTTCTCCCCTTCATCACGTGTAACACGTTTACTGTTTTGACTTCTGGTGGGAATTTCTTCTGTTCCCCAGTGCTTTGCTTGCGAGGCTCATCCTCATCTTCGCTTGGTGTAACCTGCCCCTTGTGTTCGGCGTTGAGCTTGCCGGACTGCTTGAAGACCCAACATTCTCTATGGGTATGATTTGCAGCTTTATCGGGGGTGCTGTGGATCTGACATATTTTTTCCAGAATCTTGTTTAGGCTGGACAGTTCGTCTCTGTTGCCTTTGGAGGGCAGCTTTTGCTGACCTGTCCGAGAGCTTCTGAATCCAGCGTTTACCGCCGTGCTCTTCGGGCTGTCTTCTTTATTTCGGTGCTTGTTTTTGCTGCGTCGTGGCTTCCTGTTTCCGTCCCTGACTTTGGATGTACTTGGGTTGCTGGTGCTGCATCGGGCTAACCAGCTGTCCTCGCCCGCGCAAAAGCGGGTCATGAGGCTTGTTAATGCTGCCATTGTTCTCGGCTTTTCTTGGCCGAGGTGTCTGGCAAGCCATTCGTCTCAAACGCTGTGCTTGAAAGCTGCTAAGGCTTCGGCGTCCGGACAGTCGACTATTTGGTTCTTTTTAGTGAGAAACCTGTTCCAAAGCTTTCGGGATGACTCTCCGGGCTGTTGAGTTATATGACTTAAATCATCTGCATCCGGTGGTCGGACATAGGTCCCTTGAAAATTTGCCCGAAAAGCGTCTTCGAGCTCTTCCCAGCTTCCAATGGAGTTTTCGGGGAGGCTTTTAAGCTAGTGCCGAGCTGGCCCTTTGAGCTTGAGGGGTAAGTACTTGATGGCATGGAGATCGTCTCCTCGAGCCATGTGGATATGGAGGATGTAGTCCTCAACCTAGACCCCAGGGTCTGTCGTTCCGTCGTACGCCTCTATGTTTACGGGTTTGAATCCCTCTGGAAATTCATGGTCCAGCACCTCATCGGTGAAACATAAGGGGTGTGCGGCACCCTGTATTTGGGTGTACCGTGGTGCTCGGATTTTTGTTGTGTTGCATTGCGTGCTGGAGCGCGCTTGCTTCGCCCGTAGATGGATCTGGTTGCGCCGTACTTTTGATGCGAGCCCTCACGTGGATCGCTTACTGGCTTGTGTGCGGCGTCGTTTGCCACTCTATGTTGGCCACGAGGTCGTCTATCCGACCGGATGGCTGTTTTGTTTTTTGATTGCGGGGGATCTAAGGCCTCCTCATCGAATTCAGGTAGCAGCATTCGCTTCGGGTAGCTCTTTGTGTGGCGACTACCGCCGTACTTTGCTGCAGTGTTGAGTACTTCACTCCATCTAATTCTGAGTGTGTCTTCTGCAGCCCTGAGCCTTTGCTTCTGCTTTTTCGGACTCCTCGCAGTGGCAACAAGCCTTTGATGGGTATTCTGTTGCTCCGGGTGCCTGTCCGGTGTGATGTCTTCCGGACTGTTATCTTCGCCGAAGTCGGTTTGTTCGGTTTGATTCTCCGTGTTGCCGTGGTCGGACGATGGTTCAATGTCGTGTTTGTCGTCCGCTGGTTCACCCTGCTCTATCATTGCGTCTATATGATCGTTGTTTCTGCCAAGGAGGGATTTGGAGCAGCGCTTACGCCGCCGCTTTGACTGCTTCTCGAGGGAACAATCCTTCGCTGCGTCCTTCCGTTCCTCGTCGTCATTTTCTTTGGGTGTGTCCACCATGTATACATCATATGATGAAGTGGGCGTCCAATGCCCTGTGGGCAGTGGTTCCTGTTCGTCTCCTGCATCGTCGTCCATACTGTCGATGTCTTCGGAGTCGAAGTCGAGCATGTCGGTCAAATTGTCGATAGTGGCTACTAAGTGGGTGGTGGGTGGGCGGCGAATTTCTTCGTCATCCGCATCCCAATCCTGCCGGACATAGTTCGGCCAGGACTCTCCTGACAAGGAGAGAGACCTTAATGAGTTCAGTATGTCGCCGAAGGGTGAGTACTGATAGATATCCGCGGAGGTGAACTCCATGATCGGCGCCCAGTCGGATTCAATAGGCACGGGCGCAGGCGGTTCGGAGTCCGTAGCCGGGGAAGAATCCGGTAGTTTGGCGTCACAGCTCTCGTGAAGGGTAAGGTCGATACTCTGCTCGATCTCCGCTGAGAATGCGGCCTCCGTGGCGGGGTCTATCCACCTGTCCATGGATGGCGCAATTGGCTCCGAATTGAGGGTCGGAGCGGTTGCCGGTGCGGTCTCCTGAACACTGTCCGATGGTAGAGCTAAATCATGCTCATTGTGACCGTGCGGCACACTCGGCAGGGGCTCGAATCCGTCGAAGATCAAGTCTCCGCGGATGTCGGCCATGTAGTTTAAGCTTCCAAACCTGACCTGGTGGCCAGGGGCGTAACTCTAGATCTGCTCCAGATGGCCAAGCGAGTTGGCCCGCAGTGCGAAGCCGCCGAATACAAAGATTCGTCCGGGGAGAAAAGTCTCACCCTGGACTGCATTGCTAGTGATGATTGAAGGAGCCATCAAGCCTAACGATGACGACACAGAGGAACTCTCAATGAAAGCACCAATGTCGGTGTCAAAACCGGCGGATCTCGGGTAGGGGGTCCCGAACTGTGTGTCTAGGCGGATGGTAACAGGAGGCAAGGGACACGATGTTTATCCAGGTTCGGGCCCTCTTGATGGAGGTAAAACCCTACGTCCTGCTTGATTGTTCTTGATAATATGAGTAGTACAAGAGTTGATCTACCACGAGATCAGAGAGGCTAAACCCTGGAAGCTAGCCTATGGTATGATTGTATGTTGTCCTACGGACTAAAACCCTCCGGTTTATATAGACACCGGAGGGGGCTAGGGTTACATAGAGTCGGTTACAAGGAAGGAGATCTACATATCCGTATTGCCAAGCTTGCCTTCCACGCCAAGGAGAGTCCCATCTGGACACGGGACGAAGTCTTCAATCTTGTATCTTCATAGTCCAACAGTCCGGCCAAAGGATATAATCTGGCTATCCGGATACCCCCTAATCCGGGACTCCCTCACTCAACAAGATAAGTATGATCCTACTTCCTTCAAGGGGACACAAGCTCAAGATGATCTTCCACCACAAGACCACAAGCAAAAAGGCAAAGACATGCTTCAAGAGGATATTGATGCATTTGAAGAAGCTCCCAAGGCCTTGGTCAAGTGGGTTCCCAATACTACATCAAGTTCTACTTCATCAAGTACGACTACAACCCCAAGGATTCCCATCAAGATGGTGTGGATCCCGAAGAACAAGAACTAGAGAGTTCTTGAGGATGACTCCGCCAACATATTTCGCTCATATCATTTTGGTGAGAACAAGTGCAAACAACTTCCACATCTTGCACTAGTTCAAGGAGTCACAAACCCTCTCGTTGGTAAGTCAAGGGACAAGGTAACCTAATGCTTCCATGGACATGATCTTCTGTGTACTTCACTCTATGTCTATGGATATCCTTGTTTGTTCCTTGTGGGACTAATCCATGTAGGTATTGAAAGTGCAACTCACTCCAACGGATTGTTCCAAATGATCTACATCAACATTGAGCATCCACATCTTCAACATCTACATGAAGTCATCACGACAAAACCCAAGGTTAGTCCATCCCTCTTAGGGGGGATATCACATCTAGGGGGAGCTTTACTCTAAGAATTGAGGTAAAGCAACTCTAATGGTGTGAACACAACAATGCTTTATGTAAAAGTGGTAACCCCACTTGTGCTTAAACGATGAGTATGACCTATGATCAAATGTTCTCATTTGATTCCTAAGTTCAATATACTCATATATAGATGACCTAGTCATCGCCAATTGCCTGATGGATGCTAGAGTGATTGTGCATGCTTTGCCACATATTTCATTTGCCATCTTATTGTGTGAGCATGTTGATTGCATATTTTTCTCATTCAAGGACATCCATTTTTTGATTTTGATTGTTTGGTCTTTTCTTTTTGCCAAATGGATGGACAAGAATGCCTAAGAACTTCATCTAGCTATCTATGCTTTTCTCGTCTCAAACTCTATTCATGCTACATCATAAAGTTTGATCAATTCAGATTCAAACCCTCTGGGTGAGGAGCACTCCGAGTCACCGATTCTTCATAGACTTAAACTTCCAAAACCTATCTGTGTATTTCGGTCTGACCGATTCATCCCTTTCGGTCATACTGAGTTCATTGAGTTGATCTAGGTTTTCAATCTCAGTGCAACCGATTAGAAACGTTCGGTCACACCGAGTTGCAGTAACCGCTTGCGATTCTACATCTCGGTGCCACCGAGTTGTTCCACTCGGTCACACCGACAGGGTCAGGATATATATAACCACGGGTCAAATTTTGGAAATTCCTCCGAAACCTTTCACCCGCGTGTGTCCTGCTCTGCCGACTCAGGTCTCTGGACCATCTCCTCATCGCCAGCGACCTCCCGCCGCTTGTCTCCGCCGCCGTCAACGGGAATCTTCACCGTCGTTGCCGCCGTAGCGAGGTCATCGCTAAGTTAGGGTATGAGTTTGATCCTTTGTGCAATCTTTACCTCCGATTCTTAGAAAAAGGCAATGCCATGATTCTTACCACGTATGAGATTATCCTATCCAGCAAAAACTCCCTTTAGATTAGTTTTGATTCGAAAATTTAGGGTTAGGTTTCTGCCGAACTCATCTCGGACCGACCGAGTTGTAGAAATCGGTCTCACCGATTTGGCTTAGGCCATTGCACTTATAACTTTCGGTCTGACCGAAACTTGCAAATTGGTGTGACTGAGTTCAACTCTTAGTGAAACTATAGCAATCTCGGACTCACTGAACTATTTCTTGGTCTGACCGATCTCACTAGTTCAGACTCCAATATTGCTTCGGTGGCACCGGGTTTAACAAATCGGTAGCTCTGAAATGCTTTCTGTGGAAAATTAAAACTAAGTTTTTGACTCAATTGTTTTGTAAAATATCTGCACTTTGTGATGCTCATCCACTCTATCTCATCTACATCTATTTACAGGGTTAGCTCTCAGTTTGTAGTGTCAGAAATGTCTGGTCAGAGTGACAGCCAGAACAAGTCCGAGGAGCAAGTTAACATGAGTGAGGGCACTAGTCCCTCAGACAACTATGATGATGGGAGCAGAAGTACTCCTAGCAACCTGCCTAAGGCTGCTACTAGGCAGAGGAAGAAGAGAAACTCAGACTTTGAAGATGAGGATTATGTTGCTGCTGAGGAAGAGGTCAACCCCAAGAAGAAAGTGGTTAAAAAGGAATTTGGCACAGCTGCTTCAACAAAACCTGGTATGCACAACAAGCCTCCTACCAAAAGAGTGCCCATGTCAAAGGCCAGAGCCTCAACTCTTGAAACCTCCATCAACTTGCTTCTGATGTTTGATGTACCCCAGAAATTCAAAGTGACGAGTTTGATTGTTGAAACCATCAAGAGAAGAGGGAGAAAGCAAAAGAAGAGAAGGCAGCCAAGATGCCAAGTGCTGAAGAGGCTTCACAAGTTTTTGTCAAGTCAAAACAAGATCAACTTGGATATCTTATTCAAGCCACTTTGAGGACTGAGAAAGGATTGGCCACCCTGACTCAGAATCAAGAGAGTCTTGAAAGGATCATTGAAACAAATTTTTATGATCTAGACTTGAAGGTCACAGGGATGCAAACAACTGTTGAGCAGCTCCAGGATGAAGCTGAAGAGAGGAAAGGGGAAGTAACCACTGAAGCGTTTCAGAGAGTGCCTAGGGCACAAAGATCTGCAGCGGTGCCAGTGACAAACACTAGAGTTGCACCTGTAGCCACAACTTCAGTTGCCCCTCTGGTTGCAACTCCACCAGCTCCTACAACCTCAACAGATGCATTTTTGTCGCATGAGTGCTCTCCACGCCACCTCCCGAAGATCAAGCTTAGAGAGCCACATAGCACTATGCATTTTTGAGCTTTTTGGTAACTTGTTGCCAAAGGGGGAGAAAGTGTATAGATCATAGGCTTCGAGAGAGAGAGAGAGAGAGAGAGCTTTGCTTCTTTTTGCTATCTCCTTTGCTACTTATTTGTTTGCTTGCTTGGATGATACTTTATGGTTGTGTGCGTGAGATACTTGTATGGTCATGTGTTTGATCATATCATGCCTTAATGTTTGTGCTTTGGATGATGATATTATCTATCTTTCATGTATGATCATTCACTTTGTCTTGGTGATGAGTGTATATTTCATATTCTATCATTTTGAGCGCTCCACCAAGATGTATGTGACATGGAAGAGTAACCCATGATCCTAATCGATTGTGCATTTGCATTCAAAAGCAAATTTTAAATAATGCACAAATTTAGGGGGAGCTTTTTCTTATCACATACTTCTCAAATCGATGATGTATTTCATTCTTATTATCATTCGTCGAAGCTTTGATCTATATGTTGTCATCAATTACCAAAAAGGGGAGAATGAAAGTGCAACTAATCCCTAGGTGGTTTTGGTAATTCTTAACAACATATAGTTCATTGGACTAATATTCTTTCAAGATAATCGTTTCAGAAAGTTCAATTACTGGCATGACATGGACTAGAGATGTGGACCCCTCAAAATGCTAAGGACACATATTGGCACAAGCTCAAGACTCTACATTTTCATTTTAGTGATCCAAGATCACATTGAGTTCATAGGAAAAGCCAATACTATTAAAAGGGGATGAGGTGTTGCTTAAAGGCTTGCTTGCTCAAAATGCTTAGTGATATGCTCCAAAAGCCCTCAACCACTTTCTCATATCCACATATGTCCCAAACCAAAAGTCAAACTCAGCCCCACCGATTTGATCTATCCGGCGTCACCGAGTTCATTTGACATAGCCATAGCCCGAAACCCTAATCAGTTCGGTCTCACCGATAGGGATCTCAGTCTCACCGAGATGGGATTGCAGACTCTCTATTTCCTTTTCGTAATGTTTCGGTCTAACCGAGATGAGCGATCGGTCCCATCGAGTTCGCAATGCAAACTCTCTGTTTCCTTTTCATAACGTTTCGGTCTCACCAAAATGAGCGATCGGTCCCACCGAGTTTGCCTAACCAACTCTCTGTTTGCCTATTAAAGAAATCGGTCTCATCGAGTTCATGTGATCGGTCTCACCAAGATTACGTTATGCCCTAACCCTAACACAATTGGTCCCACCGAGTTGACATGTCAGTCCCACTGAAAAGCCCAATGTTCACATTTTGAACTAAATCGGTCTGACCGAGTTTCAGTATTCAGTCCCACCGAGTATGGTAAATTGTGTGTAACAGTTAGATTTTGTGTGGAGGCTATATATATGTAACACCCCGGATGTAACTTTCCCTATTTGTACTCCAACTCTTGCCGTTTCTGGCGTTAAGTTATATTTATTTCTCGGGTTCGGGTCTTTGTCTCCGTGTGTTGTTTTCGTTTTCATGCATCTCATATCATGTCATCATGTGCATTGCATTTGCATACGTGTTCATCTCATGCATTCGATCATTTTCCCCGTTGTCCGTTTTGCATTCCGGCGCTTCGTTCTCCTCCGGTGGCCATTTCTAGCTTTCTTCCGTGTGTGGGGATTAAACATTTCCGGATTGGACCGAGACTTGTCATGCGGCCTTGGTTTACTACCGGTAGACCGCCTGTCAAGTTTCGTATCATTTGAATTTCGTTTGATACTCCAACGGTTAACCGAGGGACCGAAAAGGCCTCGTGTGTGTTGCAGCCCAACACCCCTCCAATTTGGCCCAAAACCCACCAAACTCTGCTCCATGTCCTAGAGCGTTCGATCACGATCGCGTGGCCGAAAACCGCACCTCATTTGGACTGTCCTAGTTCCACTTATGCCTATATATACACCCCCCTTCGAAATTCACGGTTCTTCTTCCCCCTAACCCTAGATCCATTTCCTCCGCCGCTGCCGGGCAAAACGTCCACCGACGGACGTGTCCGACTTCGCACCTCCGCCGCCACGTGGCACGCGCCCATTCGCCGCTGCCGCCGGGACCACTTCGCCGCCTCCCGCCGCGTCAGGCCCGCGGGGCCCAACTCCCTCCGCCGCCTCCTCGCCCCGAGAGCCCATCGCCCCGCCGCCGTCTTCCTCCCGCGCGACCCCGCGCCGGAGACCGCGCGCCGCCGCACCGGAGCTTCGCCGGCCGCCCGCACTACCTCGCGTCGCTGGCCCAAGCCGCCGGAGCTCGCCGCCGCCTCGCCTCGAAGCCGCCGCCGCCCCACCGTGCCAAGTCGCCACCCCGGCGAGCCCCCACGCCGGCCGGCCTCTCCTCCCCTCAAGTTCCACTCCGGCCACCTCCCTCGACGCCGGCGAACCTCGAATCCCGCGTCGATGAACAGTGTCGTGAACAGTACCTGCTACAGTGCATCTCAGATCTGAGATCCGTTTTAACCTAACGGTTGACTTTTTCCTCTCCCCCTTAATCTTTTATGCATACTTTGACCGATGATATCTCCGCATCCGTAGCTCCGATTTGGGCATATAGCATATCAAAATGTTCGTCTCGACGAGTACATCATTTCATTCCATTGCATCATTTTCATTTGAGCTCATCTTGATGCCCGAAATGCTGTTAGAAGGAGGCTTCGTGAGTTAATTGTCAGATCTGCTAGTTCATCTTAGACTTTTGTCATTTTTGCCATGATTATTGTGTGCATGCTATGCCTGTGAGTCCTTCATATGTTTTGTTAAGCATTTTGTCTTCTTTCCAGAGGTGCAACCCATGCATTTTTAGGATGTGTGTGGTGACTTGTGCAAGCTTGCAAAGTGAGGCACCCGGTAAATCTGTTTTCAGGGACTTAGTTGTTTTCACTAAGTCTGGGATTATTTAGTTCATGATTCCATATGTTCAGCTTGTTTCCTAGTGATCCGTGCCTATTTTGAGGATGATCAGTAAAGGAGTTTTGTTAATCATGTTATGCTCTATCCATCCATCTCTTTGTTTGCAATTATGGAGCACCCTAGCTTGAGTCAATCGAGCTCTACTTTTGCTTCGTTGTGAATCTGGGCAGATCGTCAACTCGTTTGCGATTTTGCCGGCGTTGTTGTAGTTGATCCATGCATGCTATGCCATTGTTCTCACCATGTCTAGCTAGAATTTTGTGCCTTCTTAATGGATGTATGCTTGCCTTTCCATGACTTGCACCGTAGTGAGTGCATCGAGCTCGTTTACATGCCTTCGTGAGTTATATTTTCAGCATGTCTCAGTTTTCACTAAGTCTGAAAACTGATTATGTTTTTGCTATGTTCGTGTGCCCGTTAGTATATTTTGTGATCCCTTTTGGCCCCAGGTCACTTTGGGACTTTTGTTAAGCTTGTTGAGTAGCTCCATGCCATGTTCTTACTTGTCTGTTCAGGTCATGTATCATGTTGTTTTGCTGCTCCGAAGAGGGCTTCGTGATCTGAAATTTCAGACAAGTGTTAATTTCACTAAGTCTGGAATCTGTTTTGCATTTGCGTTTTTGCCATGCTTGTTTGAACCTCTATAATGGATGAATTGGCCGTGGCTCAGTGCTAGTCTTTTGTTAAGCATCTTGTGTGCATCCCTGCCATGTATTTTGTTGTCATGTTTGGGTGCGCTGTAGCATGTTTTGCATTGCATTTAGATGCCTACTTGCTGTAAATTGCAGACCGGTGTCATCTTAAAACGCTTGCCATTTCCAAACCGTAACTCCGATTCCGGCGTTCTTTATATCGTTTTCAAGCGATTTCATCCCCTCTTTCCAGTGGCACCCTTGGAATTCCAAGTTGAGGCCAGGTTCATGCGTTTCCTGTCATATCTTGCTTTTTGCATCCCGCATCGCCTCCCGCATAGCATATCATCATTTCATCTTATTGCTTGATCTTGCACGTGGTTGATTGTATCCTTGTTGCTTGTTTGTCTTGTTGGGTAGATCCGGGAGACGAGTTCGCTACCGAGGAGCCCGTTGAGTTTGCTTGTGAGGATCCAGTCAACTCTGACAACTGTGCAGGCAAGATGATCATACCCTCGAAATCACTACTATCTTTGCTATGCTAGTTTGCTCGCTCTTGCTATGCCAATGCTACGATGCCTACCTTTTGCTTGTCAGCCTCCCAATTGCCATGTGAAACTCTAACCCACCATGTCCTAGCAAACCGTTGATTGGCTATGTTACCGCTTTGCTCAGCCCCTCTTATAGCGTTGCTAGTTGCAGGTGAAGATTGGAGCCGTTCCTTGTTGGGACATTTATTTACGTGTTGGGATATCATTATATTGTTATGTTATCTTAATGCATCTATATACTTGGTAAAGGGTGGAAGGCTCGGCCTCTCGCCTAGTGTTTTGTTCCACTCTTGCCGTCCTAGTTTCCGTCATATCGGTGTTATGTTCCCGGATTTTGCGTTCCTTACGCGGTTGGGTTATAATGGGAACCCCTTGATATTTCGCCTTGATTAAAGCTTTTCCAGCAATGCCCAACCTTGGTTTTACCATTTGCCACCTAGCCTTTTCTTTCCCTTGGGTTCTGCAGACTCAAGGGTCATCTTATTTTACCCCCCCCCCGGGCCAGTGCTCCCTCTGAGTGTTGGTCCGAACTGGGCAGCCTGCGGGGCCACCTCGGGGAAACTTGAGGGTTGGTTTTACTCGTAGCTTGACCTATCTGAGTGTGCCCTGAGAAAGAGATATGTGCAGCTCCTATCGGGATTTGTCGACACATTCGGGCGGTGTTGCTGGTCTTGTTTTAACCTGTCGAATTGTCTTGTTGTACCGGGTTACCGAGTCTGATCGGTGTGTCTCGGGTGGAGGTCTATTCCTTCGTTGACCGTGAGAGCTTGTCATGAGCTAAGTTGGGACTCCCCTGCAGGGATTGAACTTTTGAAAGCCGTGCCCGCGGTTATGGGCAGATGGGAATTTGTTAATGTCCGGTTGTAGATAACTTAAACCTTAATTAATTAAAACGAATCAACCGAGTGTGTTACCGTGATGGCCTCTTCTCGGCGGAGTCCGGGAAGTGGACACGGTGTTGGAGTAATGCTTGCGCAGGTTGTTCCTCTAGATTATCGCTCGTGCTTTGCCCCCTCTTCTCGCTCTCTTTTGCGTATAAGATAGCCACCATATATGCTAGTCGCTTGCTGCAGCTCCACATATATTTGCCTTATCCTTCCTATAAGCTTAAATAGTCTTGATCGCGAGGGTGCGAGATTGCTGAGTCCCCGTGGCTCACAGATACTATAACTCCAGATGCAGGTCCAGGTGATTTCGCTCCAGGTGACGAGTACGAGCTCAAGTGGGAGTTCGACAAGGACTCTCAGCGTTATTATGTTTCCTTTCCCGATGATCAGTAGTGGTGCCTAGTTGGGGTTTGATTCAGGGCCTTGTCGCATGTTGGGTTTTTCTTCTATTTTGGCACCGTAGTCGGGCCATGAGTGCTTGTATGATGGATGTTATTTATGTACTTTGATGTGACGTGGCGAGTGTAAGCCAACTATGTACCTCCCCCTTTTATTATATATTACATGGGATGTTGTAATGATTGCCTGACTTGCGACATTGCTTTCAATGTGGTTATGTCTCTAAGTCGTGCCTCGACACGTGGGAGCTATAGCCGCATAGAGGGCGTTACAATATACCCCTCCACCCATCCTCCATTTGTGCAGAGAGCCATCAGAACGTGCCTACACTTTCAGCATTCATTTTTTGAGAGAGAACCACCTACTCATGTGTTGAGACCAAGATATTCCAATCCAACCACAAGAATCTTGATCTCTAGCCTTCCCAAAGTTGCTTTCCACTCAAATCATCTTTCAACCATATCCAAATCTGTGGGAGAGAGAGTTGAGTGTTGTGGATACTATCATTTGAAGCACAAGAGCAAGGAGTTCATCATCAACACACCATCTATTACATTTTGGAGAGTGGTGTCTCCTAGATTGGTTAGGTGTCACTTGGGAGCCTCCGTCAAGATTGTGGAGTTGAACCAAGGAGTTTGTAAGGGCAAGGAGATCGCCTACTTCGTGAAGATCTACCGAAGTGAGGCAAGTCCTTCGTGGGCGATGGCCATGGTGGGATAGACAAGGTTGCTTCTTCGTGGACCCTTCATGGGTGGAGTCCTCCGTGGACTCGCGCAGCTGTTACCCTTCGTGGGTTGAAGTCTCCATCAACGTGGATGTACAATAGCACCACCTATCGGAACCACGTCAAAATCTCTGTGTCTACACTGCGTTTGCTCCCTCTAAACTGCTCCCCTTTACCTTCATATGCAATGATTTACATTCCGCTGCTATACTCTTAGAATTGCATGTGTAGGTTGATTGCTTGACTTGTGATAAGTTGCTAATATCTGCCAAGACTTAAAATTGGGAAAAGGCTAGATTTTTATTTGGTCAAGTAGTCTAATCACCCCCTCTAGAGATGCTTTCGATCCTACAACTATGAGTGAATGTGCTTTGCTTTATGCTATTAGGATGCAAGTCATACCATAAAGAAAGTTGTGGCATCCTACTAAGAGCAAGGCATTTTAATCCCAACTATTGATTTGTACGGTTTAAATATGTCTACCTTTTGTTTTCGAGATGGGCTTAAGCAAGGTGGGCACTTCATGCATATCACTCGCGAAATATTGGGTGACTATACAAACATGACATGAAGAAAGTTTATACACATTTAACTTAAATGTTTCATGTAAGAAAAATTCCTATCATTCTATAGAAAAAATAGACGGGCACTGCAACGCGCGCCATTATGGTCTAGTCAACTATCATTATCCTATGGAATTTAATCTTGTAACTAGCAAGACAAGAAGCTTGACAATCTTCTTGACGTGTTGGGGGCAAGTTTGTTTTGTGTTCTATGTGTAGGTACCAGTGGCTTTGTCTGTTGTGAGAACTCCTTCTAGTTCAATAAACCTTGGTTCTCCAATTGAGAAAAATACATATTGCTAGGTTACATCACCCTTATACTTAGGGATACACAACCACTCTTACAAGAGGGCAAGCAAAAGTCGATACTTCAAAATTACTGATTAGTGGTACTATTTTCAAATGTAACTCTCACCTTCACTGGTGCTGACAAGTGGTGCATCACATACGCGCCACTTGTTGCAATCAGAGAGTTTGATGAAGTTTCTCACCCCCGCGTGGAGGATGGGAGGTTGTTTGTTTGACTTTTTTCTTCATTTTAAATTTTCAAAATGATTTATCTCCCAAACCGTGTGTCCAAACCATGAACCGTTTTCATCGATGTGCTCTCGCATTGATATATTGAAAACTAGACCCCATGTTTATAGGTTTCAACGAACTTTTTCCAATGACACACAGTTCTGCTTTCACGGAGAAGCACAATTGTGCTTCACTTAAGAGAAACACTCCTATGCTTTACTTTTTTCGAAAAGCATAGTTGTGTTTCAGATACATAGGAGCAAAACAATGCTTCACGCGTAACATTATTGTGCTTCATGGTCTGATGGAGAAAAATCAAAAAAATATAAAAGAAACAAAAAAACCAAGAAACTAAAAGCCCAAAGATACGAAAAACCGACAAAAACTAAACCCCCCAATAAAATCCATCCGCGCTTCACGCAAGGGGTAACCTTCGATTAGTTTTTTTAGACGAATCTCTGATTAATGTTTTCTTAGGGAAAATCTCCAATTAGTGTTTTTTAGACAAATCTCCGATTAATTCCTTTTGAAACACCTTCGATTAGTTACTTCATTCACTTTTTTTGAGAAGTAGTTACTTCATTCACTGGCAACTTCCGTGTGAAACAGACTCATCTCATGCGTGTGGGTCTCTACCATAATGTAAAAGTCTTATGCGAGTGCTAGGCGTCGGTGCGCCGACCCAAAATTCGGCTGGCCGCTCGCGTGCCGTTGAATGCGCTCGTATAGAGTCGCTCAATCGCATCGTTCCCTTTTCTCTGTCTTTTCTTCGCCCCTACGTCATCTCCCCCACTCGCACGGGAAAAAGGGAGAAACAAGTAGAGACGTGCCGCCCCAGCTCACAGGTTATCGAACAACGCTGCCCCTGCCATCAATCTTCCTTGTTGTTTGACCCCGTGTAGCCCTACCCATTGACAGTGGCAGCTCCACCACCGCCAACTCTTGCCGCTGTAGCAAAAAATCTCGCCGGACGTAACTTCTACGATTGTTGGTTGCAGCAATGGTGATGATGCCATGGTTCGCATCCAAAACGATGGTGGTAGCAAAACATGGCACTGGTTCCAGCAAACCAAAAAAAAGTGGTAGGAAAAAACATGCAATTGGGCGCTGTTCTAGCAAAATCAAAAACGCGGTGGTAGCAAAAAATGAAGCTCTTTCTAGCAAACTAAAAGGCCAGTGGTAGCAAAAATTACAAAAAAATGGAGGCTGGTTTCAGCATACCCAAAAATGACTTGTAGCAAAAAGTTGTGCTGGTTCCAGCAAAAAAATAAACGATGGTAGCAAAAAATGCAAAATTGGGCGGTGGTTGCAGCTTTCCCGGCAGTGTTTGCAACTTTTGGCGCCACGGGTTCCGGCTATGTAAAGGTTATTGCAGCTTTCGGCATGGAAGGTCACGATGGCCGGTCTCACATAGCTCCAGTAGCGGTGGCATCAGTTGTAGCAGGGGGCTACGCCTATTACAACATCAGACTAGCCCCCTGCTACAACATCAGACGAACTGGTTGTAGCAGAGGTGTTATGCCGCTCGGAGCAACTCTCATGGCTAGGACGGGGCATAGCAGTGCCCCGCATGGCCACACATGCCGGAGATTTCCTGCGGCACCGCTCGTCTGCTTCACATTGCAATGCCACCATCTCTCCCTTTCGTCGGTCGTAGCTCGTGGGTGGCCTTGGCCCGTAGGGAAAACGCGGCAGCAAAACTTGGCTGTGATGATAAGGATTCAAGAGATAAAAGTGGCGCATGGCCTCACTCGTGTGTAACTCTCGCCTACAATAGGTGGGCGTATGTAGATGTAGATGGGACTCCGGACCTGGACTCAAACACACCCATCTGAATCTTGGCCCCAACCTCAAAGAAAAAAGAATATTGGCCCCGCATGTCAGCCAACACAGGCAATATATAAAATTTACCCGCTTCTCCCGTCCCGTGCTCAACCTGTTCCGACCTGGTTTTCCTCCAACCGGCGAACCAGCCAAACCCTAGAACGAACCGACCGAGCAGGCCATCGCCACCCCACGGACTCGCCGCTGCCGCTGCAGCTGTCGCGCCGCATGGCCGAGTACGAGGAGCGCTACGAGGGCAACGGCGACCCCGCCGCCGCCGCCGTCACCGGAGGTGCCCCGCCGACCAAGCCCTCCGGTTTCTCCGACCAACCCGACGGCCGCTCCCAGGTGCATTCCTCTGATCCACTTGATCCGAGTAGCGGTCTAGCTGAACCGTGGGTCATGTCCAGCTTGTGCGAGGTACATGCAGACTAGTGCTTCTTTGGCTGCGCAGATGTGTTGATCTGCGGAGATGTGTGCACGCCTATCTGGGCGCGGGGATTCTCGGTTGTTAGGGTCGGTTTTGTTTTGATTGGTGTCATATTCGTGGGCATGTGGGAGCGGCTACTTTTTGAAACTGCTGCGGCTCACTATTGATGTGGGATTACGTTTCTGATGTATACGTCTTGCTGCACTTTATTCTGTTGCTTCCCTCAAATTGTTTTTGTTAAGCTACTTGTATGTCATCCCTTGGTGCATTGAACTCATAATCACATGCTTTGTTAAACTTTATTATCTTATTAGCTGTGAAGATCTATGTACAAGTTCTGGATTCTGCCTTAAAGACAATTTGTGGGTGTATTCCTTTGTTGCTTGTTTGAATAATGTCTTCAAGTGGTCCATTGATGGCTTTAAATAGTAAGTATTTTGTTCCTTCATGTATGGTGATCATATTGTCGTTGATGAAAGAATATCATTCTTATATTCTACTCCCTCTGTAAACTAATATAAGAGCATTTAGATCACTAAAGATAGTGGATCTAAACGCTCTTATATTAGTTTACGGAGGTAGTACAAGAAATCTAACTAATATCTTCCTTTTGTCCCCAGCAGGAGGTACAGCCACATGAGGGAAGGTCCTCAAAATCTAGAGAGAGGGACAGAGGACGAGAGAAGGACAAGGACAAGGAGCGTGATAGAGAACATGGAAGAGATAGAGAAAGGGGCCGGGATAAGGACAGGGAGAGGGATCGGGGTGACCGGGACCGGGAACACGACCGCTACCATAGGGAGCACCGTGAAAGAAGTGAAAAAAGGGAGTACCATGAAAGAAGTGAAAAAAGGGAGCACCGTGAAAGAAGTGAAAAAAGGGAGCACCGTGGCCATTCTGATGACCATGATCGTCATCGCAGCCGTGAACGTGATGTTGAAAGGTACCATGTCTAAACTTCCATGGATTTAGTTATGTTAGTTCCACCATGCCTATTTCTGAGCTCTAGGTAACTACGTTGAAAAGCATCCGTCTCTGTTACTCAAGAGGCTTTTAATCTTTTGAAATTTTCCATGATGTAAAATTTGCTTGCCCTCATGTCGCCTTTTTAGGTGTTTGTTTTGAAGATACTTTTTGATTATGGTCTATGGTGTATATAGGAATTCTAGCATTATAGGTGTCCAGGCCTCTGGGTATGCTTTGTTTGAGCCCAAGTTCATCCTACCAAGTATTTGGTCAAGGGTTTGCTTGTTTATGTTTTGTCCAATATTGGCTAGAAAAATACTCCCTCCGTTCCTAAATATTTGTCTTTTTAGAGATTTCAACAAGTGGGATCACCATTTCAACGAATTAAGAGTGCACGAATTAATGTATGTTGCGTTAGAGATGCTCTCATGTCCAGATCAGACGTGGACCAATCTAGCAAATCCAGCAGCTACAGCAATTTTGCTGATGTGCATGCTCGCATGCACAGCAAAATGGCTGTTTAATGACTTATGGGTTTTGTTTATATAAGATTATGTTGATAGGGCTAATACTTTAGAATTCTTATTTAGTTATGTATAAGGTCCTGCAGTATGTTACTCCCTCCATTCCTAAATATTTGTCTTTATTTCAACAAGTGATTACATACGAAGCAAAATGAGTGAATCTACACTCTAATTATGTCTATATACATCCGTATGTGGTAGTCCATTTGAAATCTCTAAAAAGACAAATATTTAGGAACGGAGGGAGTATATAAGATGTTATGTCACCTTTGTTTGGGAGAAGTAAGAAAGAACCAATCTAAACCTCTCGCAGTCATGCTGTCTGGCTATCTTCAGCGCAGTAGTTATCCCATTGTGATTACAGGTTCACAACACATGTGCAAATTTGTCTAAAAAAGAACTTACTCATAATACATAATCTTGCTGGGTTCTATAAAATTTCACGATAGAAATGAGTTGTAGAGTAGTGTTTTGGAGAGTGAAGTCCAAATTGACATCTTTCAAAGTACTCAGGGAATATGCTTAACTTGGCGCGAGGTTTGCTTTTAATGTTGTTCCTTTGTGAGTGGCTACTTGCTAAAGGTTTATTGTAACCTTTGTGTGGATGGTGTTGAATTTTGTAAAATCTGTTTTCCTTTGCTAAAATGAAGGCTCTGTTAATCAATTGTTTTTTTTGGGACAGAAATAGCCAAGTCATGTTTTCTGGAGAAATGTTTTGTTATCACAGTAGAATACTAATCTAGTATCCTCCATATACTCATCCTGCCTTGGTAACATCATCTTTTATACAAAAAACCTGTACTACTAATTCTATGAAATCTAATGTATTCTGAGATAAACTGGTAATGCAGAAGAGACCGTGACAGAGATGGCCATCGCAGGCATCGCTCCCGTTCCCGTTCTAAGGGTCGTGAACGCAGATCCAGATCTCGTTCGCGTTCTCGTTCAAAGAGGTATGTGTTGAATCTCTTCCAAAGGTTTATTATCTACGTTTAACATGTCAGCATTCTGAGGAAGACAAATCACCATTCCTTTCGAGATCCGTCACAGATACTATTCTCGTATGCTGTTCTTTCATTGTTTGCACTTAAAAAATCCATGCATTGGTTTCGTGCTTTCTGCTTGGATGTCAACTGCTAATACATTGTTTATCTGATGCAAATCTTTCCTGCATGATATGTTATTTGTTATATACCTTATGCTGGTTCTATTGTATTTCTCTAGTCTGCTATTTCCTGCTTGTTGAACTACTTATATAACTGCCTGCCGCACTGAAACAGCAAGCGGGTGAGCGGATTTGACCAGGGACCATTGCAATCCATTCCTATGGTTACTCCTGGCACGACCCCAGGTATGTGTCAAACAATACTGATGTTTCTAGTTTGCATTTTTACACGTATATGTTTCTATGGTTAGGACTAAAAAAGATGATCTGTTAAGGAACTGCTAATCAGCTGTTATGCACAATTATATATTTACAAATAGCAGCTTCTGGAATGACTATGTACATCCGTTCATTTTCACTGCAATATCTATCCACATGCATTGCCATGAACTT
>NW_024117807.1:0-11928 GCF_003073215.2 Triticum urartu | reverse complement strand
AGTACCATGGTCGATCGGCATGAAATGGTATGTTATACGTACTGCATGTAGTAATTTGATGATATATATATATGCTTTATTGTTATACTTACAAATGCAAATTATCCGATTATATGCTTAGTGAATCCGATGATATGCTTAGTGTAGAGTCCAATGATATGCTTTGTGGAATCTAGTCGATGATATACTTTAGTGTAGAGTCTGATCACATGCTTAGGCTATTTATTAATTGATATGTTTTTCTTATTCAGAGATTGCCAAAGAACCTATTTGTGAGTTGTGGTATCGAGCTTGATGAAGAAGGCTCAGTTGGACTACGCCTTACCGCAAGGGGCTCCGTCACCACATGTACTTACCGTATGGGCACAGATGGTCGCACACACTTGAACTCGGTTGGGTGGAAGAGATTCCTCGTTGGCAAGAATCTTCGTGCTGGACAGGCCATCCTAATTACTATCAGGAACACCCACCACCCAGGCTTGAGGATAATGATCGTCGTCGATATCATCTAGAACTACATATGTGTATGTGGCTATATCATCTAGAACTACATATGATGATCGTCGTCGATATCATGTAGAACTACATATGATGACCGTCGTCGATATCATCTAGAACTAAATATGATGATTGTCGTCGATGTCACCTTGTACTGCTTTGTAACGCCCGGATAATTAAGCTACAGTGAACCTCTGCTAATGATGCCACGTCACCTCGGTTACTGTTCCTAATCTCGTGTTAGTTCGAAACTGATTCAAATTCAAATTCAAAATCAACCAAAGAATAAAAACTTTTCAAAATTTAAGACAAAATGTTCGGGGTGAGCAAATAAATGCCTAGGAATTTATGGTGTGGGATCCATGCCTTTATAAAAGACCTAAATACTTAAAATGAATCAAAACAGAAAAGAAAATAAATAAAGAAAAGAAAATACAAAAAACAGAAAACAAACCAAAAAAAATAAAAATAAAAGGACCCCCCCCACTGGGCCAGACAGCCCAGCCGGCCAGGGCACCAACCGGCCCAACTGGGCAAAGGCCCAGCCGGCCACTCCTTCCCCTTATCCCCCCCACCCCCAGCGGAACCCTAGCCACCACCCACTCGCCCCCCCACTCGCTCTTCCCCCTCCTCTCTCCCGATCTGGATCGGGATCCAGAGGAGCCGAGGGAGCTCGCCGCCCCCCCCCCCCCCCCCGGCCGCCACCTCGCCGCCCTCCTCCACTCCGTCACGCGTCCCCGTCCCCTCCCCACGACGCGCCCCCTTCCCCCGATCCAGATCGGATCGGGGCTCGCGGCGCCAACCGCCGCCTCGCGACCGAACGTCGCCGCCGCCGAAGCTCCTCCCCGGAGCGCTCCCTCGTCGGTCTGCCTCGTCTACGTCGACGGCATCGTCTCCGACCACCACCCCGACCCCCGTTGCCACGAACCCTGCTCCCCGCCGTGAGACCCCCTCCTCTCCTTGCTACCCCGCTCGGCGCGCCTCTCTCCGTCGCCACGCGCACGTCTGCCCGAGCCCTGCCTGCGGTCACCCCGCGCTGGTCGTGCCCAGCTCGCGCGCGCCCGCCCCGCGGCCACTCGCGCCGCCCGGTGCTCGTGCTTGCGGTGAGCACGCGCACACCCGTCGTCGCCCGCACCTCACCTCACCATGGTCGTGCCCGCGCCCCGCGCATGCCCAGGCGCGAGTGCTCGTCGCCCCGTGCGGCGCTGCTCCTCGCCCCGCGCTGCAGCTCCGCGCCAGCCAGTGCTTCGTCGCCCGCACTGGCCATCTGCCTCGCTCAAAGCTGGCGATGCTCCGGTCGTCCTCGGCGCCGGCCGTCGTCACCATCACGTGCACGATGCCGGACCGCACCCGTAGGTCCAAACCACAGGCCCAGAGACCCCCCCTTACCGCGTTTCCGGCCATCTCCGGCGAAGTGCCGCCGCGGGAGAGGCTTGCCGGAGCTCTCTCCGGCACCTACCTACGTGGCACCGCCCGCGGCCACCCGCTGGGTTCCTGACCGGTGGCCCCAATGGCCCCGCTAGCGCCCCTGTGCTCGCACGCCCGTAGCATGCCCGACCCACTAGGCCCCCAGGGGCCTATGACAAGGGGGCCCCGCCCCAGAACGATTAAAAAAAAGAACTTAAAAATAAATAAATAAGTAAATTTAATTAATTAATTGACTTAATTAACTTAATCAATCCTGTTTAATTAAACTAATTAAACATTAGGTACCTAATTAACTAATTAAACTGATTAATAGATTAATTAGGTTATTGTACCTATGACATACGGGACCCACCTGCAGGGTTGACCTGGTCAACCTTTGGTCCTACTGACATCATGCTGATGTCATGCTGGCATCATAAATGCAATTTCTAAATTAATTTAATTATGCTAATTTCTAGAAAATGATTTAAAATCTTTAAAAATTAATATAAAATAATCCGTAGCTCGGATGGAAAAACTTTGTACATGAAAGTTGCTCAGAACGACGAGACGATTCCGGATACGCAACCTGTTCGTCCGCCACGCATCCCTAGCATAGCGAACACACAAGTTCCCCCCTCCGGCTCCTCCGCCCGAAAACGCGAAACACCAGATATCGCCTACTCTCCTCTTTACTGCTTGCATTAGAGTAGTGTAGCATGTTACTTGTTTGCTTTCCGTTATTCCTATCCTGATGCATAGCCTGTCCTTGTTACTACTGTTGTTACCATTACCTGCTATCCTACTGCTTAGTATAGAATGCTATGTTCCGTCAGTGGCCCTACACTCTTGTCCGTCTGCCATGCTATACTACTGGGCCGTGATCACTCGGGAGGTGATCACGGGTATATTACTATATACTTTCTACAGGATACATGTGGTGACTAAAGACGGGTCGGCTTGTGGAGCACCCGCGAGTGATTCACGGATTGGGGGCTGAAAGGACCTTTGTCCCAACGGCCCTCTGTGTGGATCTTTGAGGCGGAGCGACAGGGCAGGTTCCGACCACCTAGGAGAGAGGTGGGCCTGGCCCTGGTCGGCGTTCGCGGATACTTAACACGCTTAACCACTCGGGAGGTGATCACGGGTATATTACTTACTTTCTACAGGATACATGTGGTGACTAAAGACGGGTCGGCTTGTGGAGCACCCGCAAGTGATTCACGGATTGGGGGCTGAAAGGACCTTTGTCCCAACGGCCCTCTGTGTGGATCTTTGAGGCGGAGCGACAGGGCAGGTTCCGACCACCTAGGAGAGAGGTGGGCCTGGCCCTGGTCGGCGTTCGCGGATACTTAACACGCTTAACGAGATCTGGGTATTTGATCTGAGTTTGGCCATTTGGTCTATACGCACTAACCATCTACGCGGGAGTAGTTATGGGTATCCCGGCGTCGTGGTATCAGCCGAAGCCTTCTTGACGTCAGCGACGGAGCGGCGCGCGCTGGATTGGACTGGAACGCCACTAGGCTAGGTCTACTTCCGATCGCCCACGCAACGTGCAGGTGTGCTAAGGGCGATGGGCCCAGACCCCTGTGCGCTTAGGTTTAGACCGGCGTGCTGACCTCTCTGTTGTGCCTAGGTGGGGCTGCGACGTGTTGATCTTCCGAGGCCGGGCATGACCCAGGAAAGTGTGTCCGGCCAAATGGGATCGAGCGTGTTGGGGTATGTGGTGCACCCCTGCAGGGAAGTTAATCTATTCGAATAGCCGTGATCTTCGGTAACAGGACGACTTGGAGTTGTACCTTGACCTTATGACAACAAGAACCGGATACTTAATAAAATACACCCTTCCAAGTGCCAGATACAACCGGTGATCGCTCTCTCACAGGGCGACGAGGGGAGGATCATCGGTTAGGATTATGCTATGCGATGCTACTTGGAGGACTTTAGTCTACTCTCTTCTACATGCTGCAAGACAGAGGCTGCCAGAAGCATAGTCTTCGACATGATTAGCTATCCCCCTCTTATTCTGGCATTCTGCAGTTCAGTCCACTGATATGGCCCTTTACACATATACCCATGCATATGTAGCGTAGCTCCTTGCTTGCGAGTACTTTGGATGAGTACTCACGGTTGCTTTCTCCCTCTTTTCCCCTATCCCTTCTACCTGGTTGTCGCAACCAGATGTTGGAGCCCAGGAGCCAGACGCCACCGTCGACGACGACTCCTACTACACCGGAGGTGCCTACTACTACGTGATGCCCGCTGACGACGACCAGGAGTAGTTAGGAGGATCCCAGGCAGGAGGTCTGCGCCTCTTTCGATCTGTATCCCAGTTTGTGCTAGCCATCTTATGGCAACTTGTTTAACTTATGTCTGTACTCAGATATTGTTGCTTCCTCTGACTCGTCTATGATCGAGCTCTTGTATTCGAGCCCTCGAGGCCCCTGGCTTGTAATATGATGCTTGTATGACTTATTTTATTTGTAGAGTTGTGTTGTGATATCTTCCCGTGAGTCCCTGATCTTGATCGTACACGTTTTCGTGTATGATTAGTGTACGATTAAATCGGGGGCGTCACAAGTTGGTATCAGAGCCGACTGCCTATAGGAATCCCCTTTCCAACTCCTTGGCCGAAGTTGAGTCTAGTCGATGAAAACTGTTTTTCTAACATGGCTGTGTGCCTTACGGGCCCACGTCGCCATCGGGTGGTACTAGGATCTTTTACTCCTCGACCTTTACTCTGGGACTCTGAACTCTCTTCTACTCGCGTTAAACGAATTTACTAACTCTGACACTAGGATCCCGTTACGACATTCACCCCAAAGTTGGATAAGCCCTAGTTATTCTTTAGAATTGTATTTGAACATTATCCACATTGTCATTTGACTCCTGTGAAAACATCTGTGTTTTCAGATGGAACCCACGAGGCAGGTCGTGCGCCACACGACGGCCATTGGTGCCTCAGGATCACCTGCTGTGTTGGCTGAGATGATGACCTATCTGGGTTATCGCTGGCACCTTGAGTACACCGTCTATGAGGAGTATCAGGACTTCAACCAGGAGCAGTACCATGCCATCGTCCACCTCTACTCTCGAGAGTATGACTCCACTACCGTGCTGCACACTGCTCATGGTGTTGGAGTGACTATCGATATGGCGGTCCACGATGCTGCTTATGCTGCTCTGACACGTCTCCGTGGCGAGTATCAGGAGTTGGACACCTCCCCCTTCAGGCACATTGCTATCGCATCCGATGTTGGTGCGGAGGGATACTACACTGCTGCCTACTCCACTGTCACCCGAGAGCCATTCTACCATCAGAACCTGGTTCTGCATGCTGATGGGTTGGATAGAGCTAACCGAGCTCTTCGCCACGAGTTGTACACCACCCGTCAGCACCTGTATCGTGCTCTGACGCTGTTGCACCCCTCTGTCCGCTCTGGTGATCTGTCGCGTTCTGCGATCTACCCTGCCCGGACCGTGATGCCCCAGGGCGTCGGCTGGCCAGATGTGGGAGGCTACTCTCCTGCATTGGGCCCTCTCCTGCCACCTGCGCATCGGGTTCCGCACCAGAGTATCCGTGGACCCCAGGCTACTCGCGTGGAGGTCTTCCCTTCGCGTCACTACCAGCTGTCGGGCTACACCTACCTCCGCAGTACCGCATGGGACTGACGTAGACTTGCTTATTAGTGTTAGATGCATTCGCCGCGAGCCTGTGTGCCGCCTATGATGTCCTAGCCTATGTACCAAACTCTGTGTAACGAACTCTATGCTGATCTCTTTTGTAAGATATGCCGACTACTATGTAGTATCTATCGTGCTACGTTCATTGTGCATGTTTCATCATGAATGATTCTTGTTTTTTTTTTGCAATTCCTCAATGCTGAACTACCCCTGTTAAATATTAGCAGGATGGTTAGACCAGGTGGTCATGGTCGTGGTGGCAACGCCCCACCACCGCCTGAGTACATGGCTGGTATGATCCAACAGCTTGAGATGAATCGCTAGTTCATGGAGAATATGATGCCTTAGTTTCCTCGCCCCAATATGAACCAGCAGCCAACCCCAGTGACTCTGCAGGATTTCATGCGCCTGAACCCAACTGTGTACCGCGGCTCAACTCAGCCTCTGGATGCTGATGACTGGCTCCGTGACATCACCTATGAGATGGAGTCTGCTGATGTAGCCCCTGCCAGCTATGTCACCTTTGCTTCCTTCTTCCTGAAGGGACCTGCGGCTCAATGGTGGGACAGCCACAGGCGTACTCTGCCAGCTGGAACAATCATCACCTGGCCAGACTTCCAAGCTGCCTTCCGTGCTCGCTTCATTCCTCAGGGAGTTATGGACCGGAAGAAGCGTGAGTTCCGCAACCTCACCCAAGGCAACAGAACTGTGGAAGCATATCAGCGGGAGTTTCTGGACTTGTCCCGCTATGCTGAAGAGGACATTGCAACTGATGCACGCAGACATGAGAAGTTCCGGGATGGCCTTCAAGCTGACATCAAGCTCGCACTTCTAGTGCATGACTTTGCTGATTTCGCCACTCTGGTGAACAAAGCCATCAATGTCGAAACTGGTCTGCAGGAATACCAGAGCTCTCACAAGCGCAGCCGTGACACGGGCTCATCTTCGGGCCCGTCCTTACAGAAGCGCAAGATATGGATTCCCAACAGCATGTACCAGCCGAATGCACCTGCCCCAAGGCAGTCCTATGCTGCACCTCGTCCGCCTACGGCTCCAACTAGGCAGCCAAGGCTTCCAGCTCCACCACCCCAAGCTCCTGTTCCTACTCCCGAGAATGGTTTGTGCTTCAGGTGTGGACAACCAGGGCACCGTGCTAGGGAATGCAACCAGAAACAGAATCAACTGGCCCTTCCAGCAATTGGCCGTGGAAGCAACCAGCCTCGCAACAACAGTGCCAAGTCTTATGGTCGTGTTCATGCCAACCACGTTGACCTGAGCGAAGCTCAAGACCAGCCTGCTACTGTGATGGGTACCCTCCTCGTAAATTCAGTACCAGCATCCGTTTTATTTGATACAGGTGCATCGCATTCATTCATGTCAGAAGGTTTTGCATGCTTGCACGACATTAAATGTGAGAACATGGATGCTTCACTATTAGTACACACCCCTGCGGGCCAATGTCGAACCTCCATGATTTGCAACGACGTCCCTGTAGAAATCGAAGGACTGGAATTCCTTGTCTCTCCCATCGTACTGAAGTCCTGTAGCATTGATCTCATTCTGGGAATGGATTGGTTGAAAGCGCATACTGCTTCTATAGTTTGCGCCACTAAGGTCGTCCATCTGCTACACCCTTCTGACGAAATAATAGCTTACCAAGCTCATCTAGTTCAGAACGCCGAGGCACGACTTTATGCCTTGAATGCGTTGAACGCTGCACCACTCGAGGGCATTGAAAACATTCCCGTCGTTCGTGAATTCCAAGATGTCTTCCCAGAAGAACTTCCAGGGATTCCCCCTGCTAGGGCTATCGAATTCATCATCGACTTGAAACCCGGCACTACCCCTATAGCTAAACGACCCTACAAGATGCCGCCGCATGAACTCATTGAGCTTAAGGAGGAAATCGACAAATCTCTTACCAAAGGTTTCATTCGCCCAAGTTGCTCTCCTTGGGGAGCACCTTCTCTCTTTGTTAGGAAGAAGGATGGGACAAACCGATTGGTCCAAGACTACCGTCCTATAAACCAAGCTACCATTCAGAATAAATATCCTCTTCCTCGGATCAATGATCTTTATGATCAACTGGCTGGTTCATCAGTGTTCTCCAAACTTGACTTGAGGTTGGGTTACCACCAGATCCGTGTTCGTGAGGAGGACATCCCAAAAACCGCCTTCGTGACTCGATATGGGTCATACTAGTACACCGTCATGTCATTCGGCTTAAGAATGCTCCCACCACCTTCTCTCGTCTGATGAATTATATATTCATAGATTACCTCGACAAGTTCGTCGTGGTTTACCTGGACGATATCCTTGTATTTTCCAAGAACGAGGAAGAACATGTTGGACATTTGCGTCTTGTGCTGGAGAAGCTTCGAGAACATCAGCTATATGCTAAGTATTCCAAGTGTGAATTCTGGCTCCCCGAAGTAACCTATCTTGGGCATGTCATCTCCAAAGATGGTATTGCCGTCAACCCTGAACGAGTTCAGGCTATTCTCGATTGGACTCCTCCGAAGAATGTGAAGCAAGTCCGAAGTTTCCTTGGTCTCGCCAGCTATTGCCGTCGATTCGTCGAGAACTTCTCCAAGATTGCCAGGCCCCTGACTAATCTATTGCATAAGGGTGTCAAGTTTGACTGGACAGACAAGTGTCAGGAAAGTTTCCAGGCACTCAAAAACAAGTTGACTTCTGCCCCCGTACTTGCTCCACCTGATACTAAGAAGGACTTCGTCATTTACTGCGACGCTTCCCGTCAAGGATTAGGTTGTGTCCTAATGCAAGAGCGCAGAGTGATTGCTTATGCCTCTCGTCAACTGCGCCCTCACGAAGAAAACTACCCAGTTCACGACCTCGAGCTTGCTGCTGTCATTCATGCACTGAAGCAGTGGCGGCACTACCTTCTCGGTAATCGTTGCGAGATCTTCACCGATCACCAAAGTCTGAAGTATCTGTTTACTCAGCCAGACCTGAACCTCCGTCAGCAAAGATGGATGGAGACTGTTGCAGACTTTGACGTGGATATATCATATACCCCCGGCAAGGCTAATGTAATGGCTGATGCCCTGAGCCGCAAGTCTTACTGCAACCACCTCCAGGTTCACAAAGTTCAGCCCTCGCTTATCGAAGAATTTAGAAAGCTGAACCTCCATATTGTTCCTCCGGGATCACTCGCTCCCCCTCCCGAAGATTTCCCCAAACGGAACCTCCATGTTGTTTCCAGGGGTTCTCTCAATACCCTGGTTGCGAAACCAGATCTTGTGGACACCATCAAATGGATACAGAAATGTGACGATGAAGTCCTCAAGATTAAGCGCGACCTCAAAAAAGGAAAGCCCTCATTCTTCATGATCGCCGACGATGGCGCCTTGTATTTCAAAGGCCGCCTAGTGGTACCATGTTCGAAGAAAAACCTGGATAAGACTAAAAGGGTTATGCAAGAAGCCCATGATATGCCTCTGTCCATCCATCCTGGTAGTACAAAGATGTACCAGGATATTCGTCAAAGATTCTGGTGGTCTAATATGAAGCAGGACATTGCTCGTTATGTTGCTGAGTGTGACGTTTGTCGCCGAATCAAAGCAGAGCATCAAAGGCCTACTGGAACTCTGCAACCTATCTCTATTCCTGAATGGAAATGGGACCATGTTGAAATGGACTTCGTCACTGGATTTCCCAAATCGCAGAAAGGTAATGATGCTATTCTTGTCGTCATTGACCGACTTTCCAAAGTTACCCATTTTCTGGCGGTCAAAGAGACAATCACTGCTAGTCAGCTTGCTACTCTCTACATGGCCAGAATTGTTTCACTTCACGGAATTCCACTGGTTATCAGTTCAGACCGTGGTAGCTTATTCACTTCAAGATTCTGGGCAAGTTTCCAAGAAGCTATGGGGACTCACTTATCTTTCAGTACTGCGTTTCATCCGCAGTCACAAGGGCAAGTTGAACGTGTCAACCAAGTTCTCGAAGACATGCTTCGAGCTTGTGTAGTCTCATTCGGCAAGAAATGGGAGGAATCTCTTCCATATGCCGAGTTCTCTTATAATAATAGCTATCAAGCTAGTCTGAAGATGTCCCCCTTCGAAGTGCTATATGGACGAAAGTGTCGAACCCCTCTGAACTGGTCAGAAACTGGGGAGCGTCCACTCTTTGGTCCGGATATTATCCAACAGGCCGAAGAACAAGTTCGCATTATTCGCGAGAATCTCAAGACTGCTCAGTCACGTCAGAAAAGTCAGTATGACCATCATCACCAAGACATGGTCTATCAACCTGGCAAAAAGGCTTATCTTCGAGTTACACCGATGAAGGGTGCACACCGCTTCGGGATCAAAGGAAAGTTAGCTCCCCGCTATATTGGTCCTTTCACTATTCTCGAAAGGCGTGGAAAAGTGGCATATCAACTGGAGCTTCCGCCGAACCTTTCTCAGGTTCACGATGTGTTCCACGTGTCACAACTCCGACGCTGCTTCAAGGACCCAATCCGAGCAGTGGTCCATGAAGTGCTCGAATTGCAACAGGACCTCTCCTATAAAGAGCATCCGGTCCGCATTCTCGACCAAGCTGAACGCCGCACCCGTCAGAAGGCGATCAAGTTCCTCAAGGTCCAGTGGTCGAATCACTCTGAAGACGAAGCCACCTGGGAACGCGAGGATCGTCTTCGCGATGAATACCCTGCACTGTTTCCTTCTACCTCCTAAATCTCGGGACGAGATTTCTTGTAGTGGAGGAGATTTGTAACGCCCGGATAATTAAGCTACAGCGAACCTCTGCTAATGATGCCACGTCACCTCGGTTACTGTTCCTAATCTCGTGTTAGTTCGAAACTGATTCAAATTCAAATTCAAAATCAACCAAAGAATAAAAACTTTTCAAAATTTAAGACAAAATGTTCGGGGTGAGCAAATAAATGCCTAGGAATTTATGGTGTGGGATCCATGCCTTTATAAAAGACCTAAATACTTAAAATGAATCAAAACAGAAAAGAAAATAAATAAAGAAAAGAAAATACAAAAAACAGAAAACAAACCAAAAAAAATAAAAATAAAAGAACCCCCCCACTGGGCCAGACGGCCCAGCCGGCCAGGCCACCAACCGGCCCAACTGGGCAAAGGCCCAGCCGGCCACTCCTTCCCCTTATCCCCCCCCACCCCCAGCGGAACCCTAGCCGCCACCCACTCGCCCCCCCACTCGCTCTTCCCCCTCCTCTCTCCCGATCTGGATCGGGATCCAGAGGAGCCGAGGGAGCTCGCCGCCCCCCCCCCACGCCAGGACGCCGCCACCTCGCCGCCCTCCTCCACTCCGTCACGCGTCCCCGTCCCCTCCCCACGACGCGCCCCCTTCCCCCGATCCAGATCGGATCGGGGCTCGCGGCGCCAACCGCCGCCTCGCGACCGAACGTCGCCGCCGCCGAAGCTCCTCCCCGGAGCGCTCCCTCGTCGGTCTGCCTCGTCTACGTCGACGGCATCGTCTCCGACCACCACCCCGACCCCCGTTGCCACGAACCCTGCTCCCCGCCGTGAGACCCCCTCCTCTCCTTGCTACCCCGCTCGGCGCGCCTCTCTCCGTCGCCACGCGCACGTCTGCCCGAGCCCTGCCTGCGGTCACCCCGCGCTGGTCGTGCCCAGCTCGCGCGCGCCCGCCCCGCGGCCACTCGCGCCGCCCGGTGCTCGTGCTTGCGGTGAGCACGCGCACACCCGTCGTCGCCCGCACCTCACCTCACCATGGTCGTGCCCGCGCCCCGCGCATGCCCAGGCGCGAGTGCTCGTCGCCCCGTGCGGCGCTGCTCCTCGCCCCGCGCTGCAGCTCCGCGCCAGCCAGTGCTTCGTCGCCCGCACTGGCCATCTGCCTCGCTCAAAGCTGGCGATGCTCCGGTCGTCCTCGGCGCCGGCCGTCGTCACCATCACGTGCACGATGCCGGACCGCACCCGTAGGTCCAAACCACAGGCCCAGAGACCCCCCCTTACCGCGTTTCCGGCCATCTCCGGCGAAGTGCCGCCGCGGGAGAGGCTTGCCGGAGCTCTCTCCGGCACCTACCTACGTGGCACCGCCCGCGGCCACCCGCTGGGTTCCTGACCGGTGGCCCCAATGGCCCCGCTAGCGCCCCTGTGCTCGCACGCCCGTAGCATGCCCGACCCACTAGGCCCCCAGGGGCCTATGACAAGGGGGCCCCGCCCCAGAACGATTAAAAAAAAGAACTTAAAAATAAATAAATAAGTAAATAAAAATGTTAATTAATTAATTGACTTAATTAACTTAATCAATCCTGTTTGATTAAACTAATTAAACATTAGGTACCTAATTAACTAATTAAACTGATTAATAGATTAA
>NW_024117806.1:0-6465 GCF_003073215.2 Triticum urartu | reverse complement strand
ATCCTGCCAAGGGCCGGCGGGAGGGCTTCGTTTTCAGTCGTTTTTTCCTGTCTTGTTAGGGTTTGTGTCCTGCTCAGGAAGGCGAGATGGTGGCGGCTCTCTGAAGATGGAATAAAGGTCTCCCCGCCTAGCCCCCGTTTCGGCGGTGCATCTAGCATCGTTGGTGGGCGTGTGGAGGTGTGTCTCCGACGGATCTATCTTTGGTGGATTTGCTCGGATCTCGTCGTTGTTCGTCAACGTACGTGTGTCTTCGGGTTGAATCCTTCCAACCTACGTTATTCTTCATCGGCGGCGGTTGCTATTCTGGTGGTTGGTCCTATGGGGTCTTAGCACGACGACTTTCCGACTGTCTACTACAACAAGTTGTGCCCGACTCCGGCGATGGAGGATTAATGACGGGTGCTTGTAGTCGTCGCTAGATGGTCTACGAATATGGATGTAATTTTTATTTCTAGTGTTCGTTGTATTGTCATGATTGAAGATGAATAGATTGAAAGTTTTTCCAAAGAAAAAAAGAACATACTTTAGAAACGTTTGGGTGACATCTACAACTCCGAGAAAAAGATGTGTAGAATTTAAAGAAGCACCATAATTTTGAGGTATAAAGTTGAAATTGGCACCCTTAGTGCATTGTGTTTTTCTGGACGTAAGTAGAGCCAAGCTGTAACTACTACTCTATCAATATGTAACTTTTGTGCTATAAATACTTTGGCATAATAATTGTTGGTCAAATGCTTATCCTAACGAACCCAATATGCTATGTATTTTGGAAGGTATGGGGCCACAAATGGCTTCTAAATCCAAACAAGATATTTGAGTACCTGATGACCGACAACTTCTACACAGAGAGAAAATAAACTATGCAATAAAATTTTGGTCATTTCACTATGGTTAAACTCAGTATGCCGTTTGGAGTGCAAAAAACGAAAACATAGGAATAGGTAAAAGAAGTACATGAGTTCACTGTCTTGTGTTGCCGATTTCTGCATAAACAGAAACTGTTGGAATTCCACAAAGTTGCTGTTTGGATGCACTACAACAATTTTGCAGAAAATGGTTTCTTACATGGAGAGAGGGGAAGGGAAAGAAAAACTCTTGGACTTGCCAAAGAAATTTCACCATGAGGTTTGACCTCATATTTAAAAACTCCTCCAAAATGTGAAGGACAGGAATAATTTATATAAATAATAAATACAACATTTCATAGGTCCATTCCTACAATCCAAAGTGCCTCATAGGAAAATTCCTATAGGTTTACCAATGAGATTCCTGTGTTCCAAAAAAAGAAGAGCTTAACCTCATGAAAACGGTAGATGGTCTATTACATCTATTTACAAATGTGTTTTCTCAATTTTGACAACTTTCTCAAACGTAGTAATTCACAACCCCAACATAAATATTCTCTGGCTCCGCGGGTTGTTGCTCGATCACTGTTATATTTTCTGGCTCTACAAACTCCCACTTTCCTAGCAGTTGATGCCACAGGTTTGGATATTTGGGCCAGCGAGACGGGTAGTGAATGGATCAACACGAACCCACAGCAAGGAGAAGATAGAAGCGAGGAGGACAGCCCAGACGATGACAATCGTCGGTGTGCGGTTTTGCCTGCCCATAAGACCCTTGAGGAATGGGTATAAGTGAACAATCACCCAGAAGGCAAAGAAGAGCTTCCCAAAGAGCGGCCCCCATGATTGGTAACCACTGTTGATGGCGTAGGAGGTGCCAGCAACGACACCAACCATGTTAATGATCAAAATGGTCGTCGGAGGGATGAGAAGCGTCGTCCACTTGAACATGTAGAGCTCAGCAAAGTCGCCTTCTTCGTCATTAGCCTTTGAGGTGACAGTGAAGTTGGTGTCGATACCGGCAAGCACCTTCAGAAGACCCTGAAAGACGGCAAACAGATGTGCAGAGATACCTCCAATGACCCAGAACTGTTCATTCCTCCACCACTCGTCAATGCCAACACCACTCCACCTCATCTCAAGGATACCAGTGGCGAAAATTGAAAGGAAGAGCGCAATGAACCAGATACTGGCCAAGTTGCTAATCTGCATTCCAAGAAATGAATATGGTCAGTTTTGTTGCTGCAACCTCTTTCAACTGAATGTATAAAAGATGTATGCAACCAATGTTTACCTCTGGCATGATGAACTTTCCAGTGAGCAGACAGATAGCAGGCAATATACAATAGACTAGAAGCGGGAGAGAGGTTAGTGGGTAAATGGTGGTGTTGATGTAAGCGAATCTCTCCAGGAACTTGAGGCGCCCTCCGTAGCCATACCATAAGGGGCAATGCCGGCTGAAAAGAATTTCAACAGAACCGAGAGCCCACCGCAGCACTTGGTTCAGACGATCTGAAAGATTGATGGGGGCAGATCCCTTGAAAGCTGGGCGCTTGGGCATGCAATAGACTGAACGCCAGCCTCTTGCGTGCATCTTGAATCCAGTAAGAATATCTTCTGTGACAGATCCATAGATCCAACCAATCTGCAATCAGAACAACCTCGTTACAGTTAACCAGGAACTGGCCTTACTCATCCCAACTGAGACATATCATTTGCAATTCGTAACAAAAATAGCCAGTATAAAGTGTATTATGAACTTGTGCAAAATAGTATTAACATATTTTTGTTTCTCCAGAGCAAAGAAACAAAAACACTAGTTGCATCCACAATTTTGCATACTGTACCTCACTTCTATTTTATTGTAATAGAAAAGATGAATGAACATTATTGGAATGATTGTTATGTTACCTCAGTTCCCCATTCAGACTTGTCCTCATAGCCACAACTTATGACATGGATAGCTTCTTTCAAAAGAGATTCTGGAGTGGAGGACTGAGGAACACCACCATATTCCATCAGAGTGGAGGCAACAAATGCTGCTGACTGGCCAAATCTCTTCTCTAAGCTCATTTGAGACATGAGAACTGATTTCTCATCATCAAACCCAGCACCTGCCACATGTTGACTGACATGTTAATACTCTTACATGTTGGTTAAAACTCCAGAAATGTACAATAACTGCTGCGGATGACCAAAGTATAAGGAATTGGGCAGTGGAAGATGCAAGAAAATAAAGATGGTACCTTCAACACCCTCCTCTATGTCTTCGAGATTGAATACTGGAACTGAACTGTCCACATGCTTGTTCGACTTTTTCTTATCTGAGCTCCTTTTCTTTGACTTGCTTGCCTTCTTCTTGCCCCCACATAGTGATGCCAAGAAACCTGGCTTCTTCGCCTTAATTGGGGGCTCATAACCATAGATAGCTGTTCTGTTGAAAACACAACCAGTTCCCACATAAACTGGTCCTTGAATGCCGTCAAGGCCCCTCAAGTTAATCTGCAGCAAGCCCAAAAATAATTGGACATGGTTAGAAATTTTAAAACCAGTCCATCGACCAATCTTAGAATGTTAGCATCACTTATTAAGTATCCAAAGGAGCATCACATGTTACGCTATTGATTACTTGAAACCAGTGAATTCAGGAGAGAACTGCGAACTTACATCAAAAAAGACAGTGTTCCTGTTTGCATATCGATCATTCCTATCAATCCCATCAAACCTTTGTGGGAACTGCACATAACAGACTTGCGGACCTAGGTTTGGATCCATTAGGAAGCACATAGCTTCTCGGACAGCCTTGCTGTTGTTGATGTAGTGATCACAATCAAGATTCAACATGTATTGTCCATTAGTAAGGACAGCTGAGACACGAACCTGTGGAAAAAATTGATATGACATTAGAACCATCAAATGGAATTAATTAGATAATTTAACTTCAGTAAGAGTATTAACTACTCACAAGGGCATTCATGGCACCAGCCTTCTTGTGGTGCTGGAACCCAGGACGCTTTTCACGAGACACATAAACTAAACGGGGGAGCTCATTACCCTCAGTATCAAGGCCACCACTGTGACCAAGGAAAACCTGAGAATGGTCAGAAAGAGGAGTTAGCCGAGCAATGAACTTTCTAAATAGTAGAATACAAAAAAATAGCTAGATAACCAGACCTGTCTAGCTTTCAATTCAGTAATAGTAGTCTATATTGGAAATACTCTAACCTGAATCATTCCAGGATGATCCCTGGTATTGTTTCCTGGCCATGGTGTGCCATCTTGCATGATCCATCCTTCCTCGGGGACTTTCAATGCCTTAGAAACTAGGGCATTTATCCTGATTTTAAATTCTTCATATTCTCTCTACAACAGTTTTTTGTGAGACACGTTAGCATAGGATCAGAAAATATGAAATCAATACCTATATGTTTACAAAGCAAACACACCTTCATGGCCCGGCGGTCTTTAACAAATGAAGGCTGGACTTTGTCTTTCAGGTAATCAATTTTCTGGCAAAAGTAAAACTCGGGAGCTCTGGGTTCAATGTCATACTTCTTCACAAATGGTACCCATTTCCTAGCAAACTCTGAAGTCTCAGCCAATGCGTCAAAAGTCAGCATTGAAGCTCCGTCATCAGATACATAGCAAGAGACCTTGTCCACGGGATAATCAACAGCAAGAATGGATAGCACAGTGTTGGCAGTGACGATAGGTGGCTCCTTCAAGGGGTCGACTGTACTGACAAATATGTCAACAGCAGCCAACTGAGACGGTTCACCTTCTCGGTCATACCTGTTAACAGAAATGAAATGGTAGCAACATCAGGAATAGTTAATAAACAAAGTCTCTGCTTCAACTAAGGACAGAAGAACTGTTAAGAAGATCACCTTAAAGCCAGTCTATCAAGGTAGGTCTCCCGGTTGATTGGAAACCACTTCGGGAACTGATCCAGTATCCAGGATAAAGCAAACCAAATCTCACATATAACAGATAAAAGCCACAGTGGGTATGCATTACGCACAGGATTTGTGAGACGGTAGTGCAGGAAGATGCTTAGAACAACCAACCGCAGAACAATGACCATTCTGTAGGGATTTATTTTGGAGGAAGCAATGGGGACTTTTCTAGATAGAGGCTGGCGAGTTTCATCATTCCTGTAATTTAGATCGAATAAAATTAGTGCTGCAAGACAGTAGGCTAGAACATTATAATGAAAAGAACATTGGCCAATATTCACAAAAAAGAAAGGCTTAGTAGTAGCTGTGCAAGTATAAAGGCATTCTCCTAACTCATAGCTTCAATCAGGTTTGGAACTGACAAACAGCAGATGCTGTTGTAAGATATGAATGTGAAGAGGAGGGTGTTGGAACTCACAGTAAAGCGTCTTCCATGTTGTATTCAGTAGATGCATCGATGTCAGTAGCTGCCCGACCTTCAGAGGGAGCAATGCTTGTCCCATTAGTCATGGGAATCGCACCCTTGTCCTGCTTCATTTTCCAGCCATCAACTCTCTCTTTCCAGGCAACATTCCCAATACTGCCGGAGAACTCCCTTGACGGATTTGCTGGCAAGGAGCACGAAACAATAATCGTTATATTCACATCTCAAATGAGTGTTGCAAAATGGAACACGAGAGATCATGTCAAGAAACAAACATACGTGAATGATTCACATAGGGAAACGGAGCACGTCTGCTGATGTTCCCCGTAGGGGACATCATGTGATGATCAGGCGAAGCTCCAGGGATTTCTCCTGACATCTGCAAGCAAGCAAAATCCAACTCAATAAACTGAGCAATAGCGCATAAACCGGATATTCTCGTCAAAACCTATTAAAAAGAACTCTTTAGCACCAACCTGGCTGTTGGTGACTGAAGGGACGTATCCCCTAGGGATCTCTCCACTGTCATACTTGGAGAGGCCGATCTCGCCACTGTCATACTTGGGGTGGCCAACATTGCCACTGCCCCCGGTGTTCATGCGCCAGCTGCGCATCCTGTCAGCAATCTTCTGCTTCTGGTCCTCAGTGCCAGATGCAGGGTAGTTGAAGTCACTGCCATCATCGGCATCAGTGTCGTCGCCTTCCTCCCCGCGGATCGCTGGGCTCCCTGAAGAAGCCATACACGGCTCAGCATAGACTCGACAAGATGTTTCAACACTAAATTGCAGTCAATGACTAGGAGGTGAGGTCCAAAATTGGGCTTCATATACTGGTTCTCCACAGCTACAATTCACCCAGGCAGACAAATTATAAGAATGGTGTAAGATCTACTAAAGGGAACCGTCCGACCTTTAGTACTAGCTCACGACAAGAATGGTGTGGCAAGATCTACAAAAGGGGATCCCCATTTTGGATGTTCCTAACTAGTATAAACTTGTCGGGTGCGCTCAGCTCAATTGTGCTCGAATTGCAGGCGGCGAGAGAGAGAGAGAGAGAGAGAGAGAGAGAGAGAGAGATCCGTCCGTGGGGGATTGGATGGCGGGCGTTACCTCTGTGGCGCTTGTACTTGGTCTTGCACTGGAGGCAGGCCTGGGTGCCGTCCTTGCGCTCGTGCTCGTAGCAGGGGCGGCAGACCGGGAAGCGGCAGACGTCGCAGGCGGTGAAGACGTCGCCGTCCACC
>NW_024117805.1:0-5773 GCF_003073215.2 Triticum urartu | reverse complement strand
TTTTTAGTTTTGGCATTGATGAATGTTAAATTTAGCTGAAGAGGAGAAGTAGGCAAGTTTGTCAAATGTCAGGACTGAATACCTTAAGATTCGATGTAGCGTCTTCAGTTGTTTGCTGTCAGAACTGTTTTTAGTTGTAGCACGTTTAGTGGGATGACAGTAACAGTACACTTGCCCAAATTTCTCATCCATGTGACAAAGAATCACGAATCTGGGCATGTGGTCACAGTAAATTATATTGACAGTTTTCTGCTCTCCTTTTTTTAAGAAATTGGGGTGGGCACGGGCATGTACAGCAGGACATTTTTTAAGAGGGACGAAACTTATCATAATACACGGTTAAATATTTCAGAATGCTTGGATTCAACAACTGATACTTGTCATGTACACAAGAGGCCGACATCTCCGAGTTGTCTGAATTCATCATTGTGTTTTCCACAATGCAAATCAGACACTTATGATCCAAGTCATTAGAATGTGCATATTCTGATCGTACTTGCGCTATTTTGTTTCCATTTTCTTCTGCGGCTTACATCTCCGATTTACTTAGGGTCCGACTTGGCAAGATTCCTGACAGCCGTGCCACATTATCGGGAAGGAAAAGTGCTTTGGAAAAGGCCATGAGAAATTACGCTGATAAGAAGTCAGAGTTCGTCGTCAAGCCAGAGATCGGCCAGGAATTTGATTCTTTGGCCGAAGCTTACGACTTCTACAACCTATACTCGTGGGAGATTGGTTTTGGCATCAAGTATGGTCAATGCAGAAGAAACGTCGAAAAGTGCAAGACGGTCCAGGACATAGTTTGCGGATGCGCAGTGAGTTATATCATCCATTGTGCACACATTTGCAATTGCATTCAGTATGATGTGTACAGTTTTTTGATTTTTTGGCTGAAAAGTCCATATTTAGGACTCACTGCTTTTGTTTACCACCATTTTATCAGGGGAAACCACGCAGGGAAAATTCACATTCAGTATGCTGCCAATGTCCTGCGCTTATGAGGTTGCATCGCACGTCAGACCATGGTTGGTTCATCCATGATGTGAAACATGAGCATAATCACAGCATGGCACAAACATGTGGAGAGAAGTTGCACTGGCCATCTCACAGGCACATTGATGCCCATGCCAAAGACATTGCCATGCACCTTAGGAACAACAATATATCATTAAGCAAGACTTTCGGTGTGATTGGAAGCTTTTTTGGAGATATGGAAAACTTGCCCTTTAACAAGAGATCTCTGCGTTATCTCTGCAAGAGAATGAATCAGCAGCAGGGCGATGATGACATCAGAAAGACGATACAACTCTTCTCTGAATTGAAAGAGAAGGATCCAAACTTCGTCGACAGTGTGCTTGTGGATGAAGGCAGCAAGATCAGGGCATTGATGTGGACAGACGGTAAGAGCTGACACCAGTACAAATTCTTTGGAGATGCAATAACATTCGACACAACATATCGTACGAACCAGTACGACATGCCGTTTGGTCTTTTTGTTGGTGTCAACAATCACTTTCAGAGCATCATCCTTGGAGGAGTGTTGCTTCGCGATGAAACAACTGAGACTTTTGAGTGGGTGTTCAAGGAATTTGCATCTTTGACGGGAGGGAAGGCTCCAAAAACAATACTCACGGGTAATTTAAAATCACCAACAAATTGTAACATTAATTCCTTGAATTACTATTTCTTTTTGCATACCCCTCACCGTGAATGTCATTTCTTCATTTAACGCAGACCAAGCCCGTGCAATGGAGAGGGCTATATGTTCCCAGTGGCCTGATACAACTCACAGATGGTGCAAATGGCATGTATTGCAAAAAGCAAGGGAACATCTAGGTTCTGTTTATTCAAAAAACAGTGATTTCAGAGACGAGTTTCACAAACTTCTCGAGTATATGGTCACAGTAGACGAGTTTGAAACCGCATGGGCCGGCTTGATTGAGAAATATCAACTTGCAGAACACCCATGGCTCACTCAAATATATGAAGTTAGAGCAAAATGGGCAAAGCCATATTTTGCAGGAGTGTTCTGCGCAAGGATGACGAGCACACAGCGTTCTGAGAGTGCAAACCATATGCTCAAGAATTACGTGCAGCCGGCATCGTCCATGAACAATTTTGTGAGGCAGTATCAAAAATTATTGTTTGATCGACAATCAGAGGAAGATTTTCAAGCGAAGAAGACTCGTGTGGTAAGCCATAGACAAATCATCATACATAGCATGGTTATTTGGTTCACGAAACTGCATGGGTTCATATATGTTATAGTTAACTCATTGGCAACTGATGGTTTCAGGGTGGCGTTGCCTTCAACCCGGGAGTGCCTCTAGAATACCATGCAAGCAAGGTCTACACTGCGGCTATGTATGAGCTGTTCCAACACGCAATTTACTTGTCAGGGTCATTTGTGTTACAAGAGGCCTGGCAGACAGAACAAGGCATGGTCTACGTCGTTGACCACATCTATGCAGAGAGGAGGCAATCATGGTCCAGGACACAATATCATGTTCTGTTTCATCAGGGGTCCGGAGGATATTTATGTGAGTGTGGTCTTTACTCACATATGGGCATGCTGTGCTGTCATGCTATTCGGGTATGTCACAATACTCATGCTATCTTCATCTGACGGAGCTTACTTGCGATAGTTCCTGAATCCTAAAATCTCAGTTTTTTACAATACACTCTCTATCAGTTACTGAGTTTTTTTTGTCTGCTCCAAGTTTGCAATATCCTTTTTAAGCAAAAATGGTACACCTAGATTCAGACATGTGATCCTCATAGAATGAATGTAACTGAGACATTTTTACATAAATTATTATAGAATCCATATATGGAGATTTATTCTGACCAAGCATTTTCTTTGTCTTCGACAGGTGCTGCTACATCTCGGAGTTAGGGAGATCCCAGAAGTACACATCATGAAGAGATGGACGAAGAACGCCTGGGAGAACCTGCCAGAGCAACTGATGATATATAAAGCATGCAATTCTGCACTGAAGGACGCAACTTATCGGCACTCTTCCTTGTACAGTAAGGCGCTCGAGATTGTCCAAATGGGGGATAAGAACACTGAAGCTTACGGAGCTGCAATGAAGCAGTTGCTGGACGCAATAAGTGTTCTAAATGATATCAACCAGGAGAGCGATGGGCGAGGGTTAAATGATCAAGCCACTGCTCAAGCACATGACCAAGATGTCCCTGTGACACCAGGAGCAAATGGTCTGTCAGGTTCAATGAATGTTGTATCACGCAAGAGGGATCGAGGCAGGCCAACAAACGCAAGAGCAAAGCCAGGTTATGAAAATGTCAGCAAGCCAAGAACAAAGTTTTGCTCAATCTGTAGAGGGAGGGGTCACAAAGCATCGGGATGCCCCTCATATGGAGGTGTAGCAAAGAAACAAAGGAAAGTTCCAAAGTGTACAAAGTGCGGCCTGAAAGGCCACAAGAGGAATAACTGCTCAGGAAGAATGTTCGGCGTCTTCCAGTGATTCGATTGCACTTGCAACTGGTTTACTTTTACTCTTGGCTTGTGCATTTTTGGTGTGCAAATGACCTCATTTGCTGTTAAGGAAGATGAAAAATGATGTTGTAGTGAACATTTAGGGTTTTTTTGCGGCCATGTAGTGATCTTTCAGTTTCAAGACATTAAAACTTGGCACTGCTTCAGATGATGTGCAAGTAAGAAGATAGCCATTGTACTGATGCGAGAAAGGACAAGTTCATCTGAAATTGAAACGGGGCTTGTCTTTTGTCTAAGAAACTTGTGTATGCTATCGTTAATTTTGTGATGCTCTGCCAATATGTTATGATACATGATTTCCTCCATGTGCCATACGTACCATGTTTAAAAGAAATTACATTCTTCAGTTTGACATCATGAAACAGCAGCGACAAGCACAATAGTAAATATATGGCACATCCAGAGCACAACAGCAGAAGCAGTGCATCTCTAAGTTCATCATACTAAGCAGCAAGCTTGCTAACTAAAAACACAAGCATCACTATCAGAACTACACTAAAAAGCATCCGCTTCTGATGACCATTGTTTTTCACATTCAGCAGGCATTCAGTTTGCCCCAACTTCTCTTCAAGAGCCTAATTTCGTTCCTTCATCTTGCGCAATGCATCCCGCAAAGCATTATTCTGGGTGCTTCGATCCTCAATCCCCATTTCCAGGTCTGCATTGACTCCTCTGAGCTGAGTGCTCTCCCTCCGGAGGTTGTTCACCGCGTTGCGCAGATCGACCAAAAGTTGGCAAAGAAAGGGCGTAGTAGGGTCATCAATCCATCGCCACCACCTGCAACCTCCGACCTGGACAAGAAAGTGTGCCAAATATATGAATGGGAGAAAGATCCAGCAAGAACGGAGAAGGAAATACTGGCAAATGAATGCATACCCGAGATCTCTGGCAGGTCAGATACCTACGACCAGGATTTGCGTTGCTCCAGGAGATCCATCTCGCCGCTTTCTTATGGCATGGGCAATCTTCAGATGGCTCGTACGCTAGCGGCTGCTCACGATAAGGAATCGGGGAAGGGTTGGGAGAATAGCCAGGAGGTCCACCATGGGAGGACGAGCGTGCTCCAGTTGACGAGGAAGAGGATGCCATCTGGGAGACCACAAGCTGCGAAGATGCCCACCACGGATAAGGTTAGGTTTGGTGAGGAGGAGGAGGGGATTTTGTGGCTGTGGCATCTCGTTCGGGAGGGGGTGAGGGGTGGGGAGGATATATGAATGTTGGCACTAGTTTTTGCCCTTGCGTTGGATGTGGGACAGCACACAGGCCATACGTATGATGATTTGCTCTTCTGCAAATGTTGTGCTAAACAAACTACAACAATCTGGCCAAAAGAGTAAACAAACTATATGACAGTGAAGGCCGGGTCATTTTTTTGGGCATTTTGGGATAACCTCACTATGGTTTGATTTAGAGAGAAGTGCATATTGGAAGGCTGAGATAATTATAAATTAATAACATAATTTCGTGTTTTATCAGGTGAACAGTAAATTCAAAATGATAAAAGAATGAAAAAAAATTCCGAACGCACGGATGATGTAGAATTTTGTGTGTGATGTCCGTGTCATTTTTCAGCTTGTTCGGACATCCGAATAGTTCGCAGCAAAAAAGACAAATGTGTGGTCAATGAAACAGTTAACCGTTCATGCACTGTTCACATCGGATTTGTTTTTTTGTAAAACTTTAGTTTTTTTAGTTAAATGTTCATCCGGTAAAAAAGTCAAAGTTATTTGTTGATTTCTTTTAAAAAAATCAGTTTACGGTTCACCCAGTCAGCGGGTCAAAAAACGATCAACTGGATCAAAACCGGTCAACGAGGAAATGCATGTATGATAACTTCGGGCCATTCATAGTACCGTACACCCGCATGACCGGCAGGGGCGGAGCAAGGTCTCAGGTAATCACTATAGTAATCAAAGGAGTTGGGCCACACGCACCGGGCCCAGGCCCTGAGGACCTGGGTCCTGTCTCCGCCCCTGTGACTGGTGCTCATGTCATGTCTGAATATAGGACTTTAATAGTTGATATCGATGAAATATAAGCATAGTCGGTGCTCGTTTACACACGCATGACCGGTGCTCGTTTTAATCGAAGTGAAGGACTTTATCAAACGATATCAATGCACATGTATGATAGCTTCGGGCCGGGTATAGTACTTTACACCCGCGTGACCGGTGCTCATGTCATTCTGAGTGAAGGACTTTAGCAGCCGATGTCGGTGTCACGAAAGCATAGTCGTGGCGGTAATGTGGCTAG
>NW_024117804.1:0-42875 GCF_003073215.2 Triticum urartu | reverse complement strand
CTGGACGGTGATGGGTTGGATGAGATTTTTCATGTAATCGAGTTAGTTTTGTTAGGGTTTGATCCCTAGTATCCACTATGTTCTGAGATTGATGTTGCTATGACTTTGCTATGCTTAATGCTTGTCACTAGGGCTCGAGTGCCATGATTTCAGATCTGAACCTATTATGTTTTCATGAATATATGTGAGTTCTTGATCCTATCTTGCAAGTCTATAGTCACCTACTATGTGTTATGATCCGGCAACCCCGAAGTGACAATAATCGGGACCACTCCCGGTGATGACCATAGTTTGTGGAGTTCATGTATTCACTATGTGCTAATGCTTTGTTCCGGTTCTCTATTAAAAGGAGGCCTTAATATCCCTTAGTTTCCATTAGGACCCCGCTGCCACGGGAGGGCAGGCCAAAAGATGTCATGCAAGTTCTTTTCCATAAGCACGTATGACTATATTCGGAATACATGCCTACATTACATTGATGAATTGGAGCTAGTTCCGTGTCACCCTAGGTTATGACTGTTACATGATGAACTGCATCCGGCATAATTATCCATCACTGATCCGATGCCTACGAGCTTTCCATATACTGGTTTACACTTATTTACTTTCCCGTTGCTATTGTTACAATCACTACATGATACCAAAAATATTACTTTGCTTTCATTACTCTTTTGTTACCATTACCACCACTATCATATTACTTTGCTGCTAAACACTTTGCTGCAGATACTAAGTTTCCATGTGTGGTTGAATTGACAACTCACCTGCTAATACTTGAGAATATTCTTTGGCTCCCCTTGTGTTGATTCAATAAATTTGGGTTGAATACTCTACCCTCGAAAGCTGTTGCGATCCCCTATACTTGTGGGTTATCAATAGGTGCACTAGTTCATCGAAGAGATGGTGATACAAGTGTAGTAATGAAAGTAGATATTGATGTTTGTGAGAGGAACAATAAAAAACAGCAAGGTAGCAAGTAACAAAAGTGAGCACAAATGGTATTGCAATGCTTTAAAATGAGGCCTAGGATCCGTACTTTCGCTAGTTCAATCTCTCAACAATGCTAATATAATTGGATCATATAACCATCCCTCAATGTGTGATGAAGAATCACTCCAAAGTTCCAACCTTGGTACGGTATGAAACCACCTCGAAGCTGTTCTTTCCGATCGATCTATCCAAGAGTTCGTACTAAAATAACACCAAGTTATCCTTTCCGATCGATCTATCTAGAGTTCGTACTAAAATAACACCAAGTTATCCTTTCCGATCGATATATCAAGAATTCGTACTAAGATAACACTAAATAATTTCAGATTCATAATACTCAATTCAACATAAAGAACCTAAAAGAGTGCCCAAGATTTCTACCAGAGAAACAAAGACAAGAACGTGCATCAACCCCTATGCGTAGATTACCCCAATGTCACCTCAGAATTCCGCGAGTTGAGTGCCAAAACACATATCAACTGAATCAGTATGATACCCCATTGTCACCATGGGTATTCATAGCAAGACATATATCAAGTGTTATAAAATCCATAACAGTATTCAATCCGATAAAACAAAATCTCAAAGGGAAAACTCAATTCACAATAAGATAGAGAGGGGAAAACACCATATGATTCGACTATATTAACAAAGCCCGGGATACATCAAGATCGTGACATCTCAAGAACACAAGAGAGAGAGAGAGAGAGAGAGACAGAGATTAAACACATAGCTACTGATACAAACCCTCAGCCCCGAGGGTGGACTACTCCCTTCTCATCATGGTGGTCGTCGGGATGATGAAGATGGCCACCAGTGATGATTTTCCCCTCCGACACGGTGCCGGAACGGGGTCTAGATTATTTTTCATGGCTGCAGAGGCTTGAAGCGGCGGAACTTCTGATCTATTGACACACCTAGAGTTTTTGGAACATTTGGGAATTTATAGGGCGAAGAGGTGGTGTGAGAGGTCACTAAGGGGGGCACAACCCCCTTGGGTGCACCAGGGCCTCCTGGCACGCCCTGGTGGGTTATGCCCACCTCGGGCCTCCCCTCTGGTACTTCTTTGGCCCACTGGGTGTGTTTTGGTCCAAAAAAATCACCAACAAGTTTTGCTGCATTCGGAGAACTTTTGTTTTTGTACAAAAAATAACACGACGGTAGTTCTGCTGAAAACAGCATCGGTCTGGGTTAGTTCCATCCAAATCATACCAAAACCATATAAATTTGTTGTAAACATGGCAGGAATACCTCATAAACTGTTGATATGTTGGAGACATATCAGCGGACGCGCCCGAGTGCACCATATCCGCCCCATATTTGATCTGTATATGAGGGGTGCTGGTCGGCCTGGGCATTTGCCACCCGTTTGAGGAGCCCATCCGGGTCAAATTTCATGACCCGGTCGTCCGCCCTGTTGTTTGAGGCAGGTTAGGGCGTCCGGCTTTAGATGCTCTAGTTTCTAAAAACAGAAAGAGGCGGTAGATTCTATTACGACTGCAAGGCCGGAGAATTTAAGTTATTTCGTACATTTATATTTTATAACACAGGTTATGCATGAAACAGTAAGATTTTTTGAACATAGTACAAACGCAAGCGCTCATACTTACACGCATACACTCATCCCTATGGACGCACACACATGCACTACCTACCCCTATGAGCACCTTCGAGAGACTAAGTCGGCATGAAATGGTAAGATGATGAGTTGGTCAGAAGATCATATGGTTTCACCGCTAGCGTACCTGAACTAGTTGTCGTATAGGCTATGAATGAAACATAAGACAACGAACTTCTTAAGCACATAAACAACAGAAGAGGATGATTTTCTTAACATGCAAATCACTAGCATTAGATCAACATGCAAAACAATACGTTGCATTGTTCTCAGGAGGCACGGTGAACAACTCATGATGTCGCGCACATCATTACAAGCTCAACTTTGCAGTCAAACTCACAATGCCTGGCATTTCATAGACAACATTCATAACGAACTCTTAAAACACCGTACATAAATTAACATTCATGATTATGCATCTCATCAGAGCCAATATTTACTTTTCAACTGAATACACGAATAGGAAAAAAAGATCGACAATGCTCACGGCAAAGGCCGTCCCATTCCAAAATACTAAATGAATCTCCTCTGGCTAACATCAATGAGAAAATTTTGACAAGGTTTTCCAATTCCAGAATATCAAACGAATGAATTCTTGCTAACATCAATGATTAAACTTTGACAAGCTTTTCCCATTCAAAATACCTAATGCCTATGATTCTAGAACGGGTGGGGTTTTTCATTCATTTGCACATTGAAATGCAAGATGGAGCAGGATTAACCGACTGATCTTTTTGTGCAGTTCCACTAAAATCAACAAATGTATTGCGTAGCATGGTGGATTTCATATTTACATGTTGCAAGGACTTCAATATATTGGTGGCTCCTTTCATGTAGATAGTCCAGTGGCTCGAGGTGACAACGAATGATTAGAGAACCATTTGATGTATTTATTCATGATGAAGTATTATCGAGGACACGAACCATCTGAATATTTTGTGCAGTTCCACTGAAATCATGCTGAGCATCCCTGTCTGCATAAATACAGAAAAAGTGTGATGAATATAATAGTGGCACTAGTTGATTAAATATACACTCACAAATATAATCATCTTGATTATCTTAACAGGAAAAGATGGCAATACAATAGCTTCAATTAAACATTTATTCAAAACAATACAACAAAATAAGTAGCACAACATAACAAAGCACGATCATGTGGATCAAGGCTGATACTGACCTCATTTGTTACAGCTGCATCGGCCACTAACTTGATCAGACCTTTCCTTGTGGAGTGAATTTTGCACTCCCCGTGCTGCTGAGTTTCCCATGCTCTATCCAGACTAGTCATGTCACCAGTGTCTACTAATACTCTCTAAAGCGTCTCGATCATTCCTTTTGTAATGTAGCGCAAACAGTAACTGCCTCTTTCTGCAAAGTGGAAAGATTAACTGGGCCCAATAATGCAACCGTTTTTCTTGATCACATTGGCTCCTTTTGTGCAGTTCAACTAAAATCGAAGTCGAAACAGCAACGAACAGAGGTTTTGATATCCCTGTATGCACAAATAGGTATAAAGGAAACAATTACTGACCAATAACGATTCATGATTTATACGCCACAAGAAAAAACATCTACCTTATCTTAATGGGAAACAAAGCAGGACATTAGCGCTCAAACAATGTCATTCATTCATATTAACTGAGACATCATCTAAACAATACATTTGTTAAACATGTATAAAGAATGACAAAGAAGGAAAGTACCATTCCTAAAACTGTGTAACTGATTCATATTAACAGAGACATTATCTTAATAATACCTTGGTTAAACATGTAGAAAGAATTACAAAGCAGTATAGTGCCATATCTAAAACATTGTAACTGATTCATTAATAGAGACATTATCTCAATAATACATTTGTTAAACATGTACTCCCGCCGGTCCCTAACAAGTGTTGCAGTTTTGAACTAAGATTCAGTAGTTAATTCTAAGATTGGCATTGCTTAATTTTACCAGTGGCATTAGATTAACAAAAAGCATAAACAGTTGCAAGGGAGAGTGGGCGCAACAGCACCATGTGCTTCCATCGACTTATAAAGGGGTGATGCAGAGTTTGTTGGAACAAAGAAACAAGCATCATGTCTGGGTTGGTCCCATTTTCGTTCACTTAATGTGAAAAGACAAAAATACAATAGCTTCAATTCAACATTTATTTAAAACAATACCAATACAAGTAGCACAACATCTCAAAGCACATTGCACAATCATATGGATGAAGGCCAATACCGACCTTTCATGAGGCAGACAAGATCAAATAGAAATCTTCCTACATGAATAGGAAATCCAATCTCATTTTTTGTAGTTCAACTAAATCAAGAAAAGTTGTCGGTTTGACATTTTAATTGAACTTCACAAAACACTCTTAAAATAAAAGTGTTTTGTGTAGTGAAGCAAAATGTTGCAATACTAACGAGTTGAATAGATATCCCTGTTTTCACAGACGTAAAAAAGGAAACAATTACTGTCCTATAAAGGAGGATGAAACATACGACCACAAAAAGAAGCATATACCTTATCTTGATGGAAAACAAAGTAGGACAGTGGCATTTCTAAAATGATGGCATTGATTCATATTAACAGAGACATTCTCTTAAAATAAAATTCGTTAAAAATGTAATTTACTTGTAACATTGGCATTGCTTGAATGTTCCAGCGGCATTCTTAGATTAAGAATAACAAAAATAGTTGTATGGTACATGGGACATTCTAGCACCATGTGCCTCCACACGTATAAATGGGTGATGCAGAGTATGTTGCGAAGCAGCATATCTGTGTTGGTCGCATATTTGTTCTCTTTGAACCTTTTTCCTATGTGAGGGTAGCAAATCTAGTCCTGCACAAATTCCCAGACCCCCGGTTTCTTTCCTTTTTCAACAAAGAGATCAGTTCCTTACAAATGTGTGTATTGGGTTACTCCCTTCTTCCCATTTCGACCAATAGAGTGGCTGGACAGCCGTTCTATACTACCTTCCCTCCCTCCTCTCCTAATTGAACCACATCCTAGATTCATGCTCCACCCTACCCCCCTTATTTCCTCTTTGAACCAAGATGTAAATTCGACTACATAATCAAAAAAGATTTGCAGGCAACTAGAGCAATGACAGTTTCAAAGAAAGTTATACCTTAGGGTCGTCGGGATGTGGCTAGGCGTGCGGTGGGAGGATGGATCTGCACACACTATGTACGACAGCGAGGAAGAAGGGGTCGGAGGCCCTCCCGCACAGGCGTTGGGTGAAAGTGAATAGCGCAACCGGCAGTGGATTGCCTCCCTTGCCGAAGGCGAGAGAGTGCACGTTGCACCTCCTCCCCTTCCCGGTCCGACGGGATTCGGACGACTCCTTGACCAGTTCTGAAGGGAGGAGAGAGAGAGAGGCCAATGCAGTCTTGTTTAGATCTGATGAAGAGGGTGAGAGTTTGTGAATAGAGAAAACCCTAACAAAGGACCGATGAGCCTCTAGTGTGTATATATATGTAGTGCAGCAAGAGTGTGAAGAGTGCAAACCCTAGCGAACAAGCGCTGAGGCTCCAGCTTATATAGTAGTCGTATATAATATTAATATAGTGGAGTGGTTTTCTTTTTGTCTCCATAAGAATCGTTTAAAATTGTGTACAAAATGAAACTCCTTATTTAACATACCAGTTAAGAAAACTACGATCAACTACCAATCCACGCATCTTAGTCGCACTTCATGTAGTTCACGTGCGGTACACTACCATCCGTTAAGTGAACAATCACACGCGCACCAAATTATCAGAAAGGTGTGAGAGTGTGTACACATAAAGAAATTTAATTTCAATTATTTTTTATGTACAGTTTGCCGTCTCTCAGTAATTATGGTTTGTTGTGTTTGGCCTAAATTAGTGTGCCACCGTATCTCGTACTCCCTCCATTTTTATTTAGTCCGCGTATTAGCTTTGGTCAAAGTCAAGCTTTGTAAACTTTGACAAAGTTTCTAAACAAAATAATTAATATATACAATAAAAAATCAATACCATTAGATTCATAATTGAATGTACTTTCACATCATACATATTTACTATGGTAAATATTTATACTGTTTTCTATAAACTTGGTCAAACTTTACAAAGTTTGACTTCAATCAAATCTAATATGCAGAGTAAATAAAAACAGAGGGATACTACCGCCATCTGGGTTTTTAGTCCACACCATATTTTTAATCAAAGTCTAACCACATATTTAGTTAATAGCTGGACAAATAAAATTACATGGGAGCTAATGAACAAATTGTGAGAAGGCTTAGAAATCAATATAAAACTTTTTCTCTTAGTACCAATGTCAATGCTTCTTCGAGGAAACATATTGTTCTTAGCCAATTGTGTGATAAAATTGCACCAACATGAAACACGACTACATCTCCAGCGCAACCAAGGTGGTCTGATGAAGGATATTGTATATGTGGGTGACAAGCAAAGAGCACTAATGGAAGACAACCCTTTATTCATTGAACATCGATCAACTTCACCAGCCGATGCAACCTTGAGATGCAACCATGAGCATCGATAGGTCATCATGGCAACATGAAACACGACTACATCTCCAGCGCAACCAAGGTGGTCTGATGAAGGATATTGTATATGTGGGTGACAAGCAAAGAGCACTAATGGAAGACAACCATTTCTTCATTGAACATTGACCCCCCCCCCCAGCCGATGCAACCTTGAGATGCAACCATGAGCATCGATAGGTCATCATGGTGATGCATCATTGATTTTGGCATCAAGTTTGGGTCAGGCACCAATGAAGTTTGATAATCCTCACTATGGTTTGTTTCTTCTCGGTAATCAAGCTCGAGAAAGGAAGAGCCAGTTGGCAGAGGATAGTGAGGCGGAGCAACAGTGGGCATCCAATTTTTTGTAGTTCCACTAAAATTGAGGAAGACATGGCCAGGTATGGAGATACGCATCGTTGTTTGCAAAAATATAAAAAACGACATTTAATTAGTGTCGTTACCTTGTTTTGGCAGTGGAATAAGATTATGAGTGGCATCTTAATGATCAATAAGAAATAATGAAATGTACACCAAAAAATAGAAGCATCATGATTATCTTTACGGGAACTAAAGCAGGATACCCCGAAAAGAAACTAAAGCAGGATAGAAGCATTTATCGACGCCTCTAGATTTACATCAACATTACTTAAAATGGACGTCACTTTAACATTTGCATTGCTTCATCTTACCTGTGATAGTTTTAGATTAGCATAAGCAATAGGAGCATATGGACAATGACCACACAACCACAATGTACTGTTGTCGGAAAAAACATCTATACCTCCACCGAGGCATAAACCAGGACAACTTTTGAAGTGGCCTTTCCTCTAATACTAGTAAAAAGTAGGTGATGTTGGACCAGCCGACGAACCCTAGATACTCTACATGTGGAGCTGGCGAGTAGTGGTATAGAAGAAAACAAGCATGCAGCAACCGGGGGAGCTGGACCAGTACAATGAAGCATGAAATCCAACAAAAGTTATACCTCAGGTCGGCGATAGGTGGCTTAGGCGGGTGGGCGAGATATCTACCCACACGATGGCAAGGAACAAGGGCGCGGAGGACCTTCGTCGATGTCGGAGTCAGCTTAGAGAGGAAGGTGTGCATCAGCTTCCTCCATCGCCGATAGTGCAACGTCAACGCTGCACCTCCTCACCTCCCACAGTGGATGGGATCCAGCCAGATCTTTGACCACCGGTGAGGAGAGAGATAGAGTAGACACTGTCCTCTTGTTTAGATATGGAGAGAGTGAGAGAGGGAGACACGAGAAACCCTATCAAACAAGAGGCTACATATAGAATGGAGTAAAAGTCCTCCTCACAGCAGTGGTTTAAATTCAAATAGAATACGTGTGTTCCTGGAAAAAAGAAACAAAAACTAGCGGAAGAATCCTTTTTTGACATACCAAGAAAGAAAACTCGATCAATAAGTTGGTGGACGAATATTTTTTTAATGTACCAGGAAAGAAAACTCGTGGATGTATCTTTTTTAACAAGCCCCCGCTTCTAGATAACACTTTGTATCGCTCATGTGTGGTTCTCGACCCTCCATTATGAAGTTAACAAATTAAAGGGTCAAATTATTACGTAAGCTGCCTCTTCATGTACAAATGCGCTCCATCATGTACTCGCGGGTGTGTCGGAGGCAGAATGCATGAGCACATTTCTTCCTGTACGTAGTACTCCATTTATATTCCTATCCTAGGAACAAAATGAGGCCCTACTAAATTTGTGTGTGTGGGGAGAATGGGACATCGATGATGGATGTGTACGAGTAGTCACGAGAGTCGTCACTTTGTGTGTGTGCGCGCACACACACACATAGACATACATATCCATGTTTACGTAAAAATCTTAGTTTCATCTCCATCTCCATCTCGAATCAATTTTGTCCAATTGGCATATTATTTACATTAATTACGTAGAAATATTTACGTACGTCCAACATCTCTCGTTTGCAGGCGCCCGGACCGCTGCCTCGCCCGCTCCTGACCGCCCTGGCCAACCCAAACCCTCTCCATCAACTGTGCGCGATTCCTCCCTGAAACGGTCAGTGCCGCATTTATGCCCGGCCAGAGCGGACACAACCTCTCACTGGCGACAGTATTGAAGCGGCGCGCCGGCCAAGAGAGCAACGCCCGTGCTGCTTCCCGATGCACGCGACCGCTCCGTGTTCAAACGACACCATGGACGGCCACAACATGCACGTAAAAAAGTTCTTGGGAGTCCGTGCTATAGCTAGCTGTCCTCCCCTCCTCGTGTATCTCTTCTAGTAGTACTACTCCCTTTGTCTAGGTGCGTAAAAGTCATCTTAGGTTGTGCATCACAACCAAGGTAGAGGGGAAACGAGAGAATTTAATGTTAATTAGCTAATTAATAGCATTGCATGGAATGAACAGACCAGTGCATGTCATGTGTGGTAGTCTCAAGTCATTGAAAGCATGTACGCCTCACATGTCTTGTTGGTTGATATGTCAAGAAACAAGAGACAAGCTATGAGTTAATGCACCATGTCTAAGTGTTTTGTCATTATTTGGTTTTCATAAGGTAACTTATACACCTAGATGAAGGGAGTAGTACTCCATGGCGCGATCCGTCAACAAGCAGGCGGGAAAGTTTGCGTACAGTTGGTTTTCGGTGAGTGGCATGCCAAGCGACTATGTGGGGTGGAGGCTTGTGTGGGGTGAGACACGAATGCAACAGACGTGATTTAAATGTTGGTTTTGCTCAATGACGCGATCCACTGAAATGAAATGTTGGTTTCCAAATGAGTATTGTAGTATATTGTACTACATGAGGGGGAAGAGGATTCAATGAAGAGTGATGGTTGCTTCTTCCGTCCAACTTACTGTCGGGTCTATGTGATTTGACGGCTCAGTGGTCATTATTAGTGTGGTGGTAGAGCGTCATAGAGCGTCTATACTTTTATTTATTTATTCTGCGATAAAACTAAGTTTCACCACTCTTACACCGGAGGAGTGCGAAACACGGCAACCCAGTGCGTACATGGCCCGCCTCACACTATCACAATATTCCTTTGACATCGTACGACACCTTCGGTCCTTTTTTCTTTGTGTTTAACAAACAAACTGTAGTACTCCACATGCCAAGAAAAATTACTATACACCAGAGTGTATAGACTATTTTGCCCCCGAATTTGCTATGGAGGAAATGTTGGGTAGTTACGTGCATGCAAAGTGTTGTCTCAACCTGCAGACCTCAATTCTTGCTCACAATTACTCATCTCTCCATCTCTCTGGATGCAGTCTCACTAGATCTATCTACATGCAGCTCTCTCTACGGTTTTTGCATGCATGCGACATGAATCCTCTCTCTGTGTGTGTGTGTGTGTGTGTGTGTGTCTGTGTCTGTGTGTGTGTGTGTGTGCAAGCATGCCTTAAGTCATTGAAAGGGTTAATAATATAGCCGGTTGATGGCTAACATGTTACCATGTCATCTATAGCCAATGTAATAGTCAACATGTATAGTAATGGGCTACAAGAAAACACTACTCCCTCCTTTCCGATTTACTGGGCTCATCTCATTTTCTTGGTTTTACAACATTATAAGTCTTAGGAGCTGTTTGGTTTTAGTCCTATCAATGCCACACTTTGCCATACAATATTGCCAAACTTGCCTACGGTTAGTTCTTTAAAATGAGATCCACAAGTTGGCAAGCCTTAGAGAATCTTGCCACACTTTTTGTGTGTGTGTCATGTGGGCCCCTAGTGTGGCTTGCCTAAGGTGTGGTTCGAACCAAACACTCATCTAAGTTGACCAAACTTGCCTAACCTTAGGTGTGGCAACCTTTGGCAATTTTAGTCACAAACCAAACAACCCATTATTTTCACTTCTTTCCACCACATGTTCACATTCCAAGGTGCATTAAATTTATGCATGCAAGGATTAAGAGAATCCAACCAATGCATGTAACCATTCCTACTCATTTAGTGGTCATCCATGCATATATTGTAATTAATGTAGATTAAAGTTTGAGTAATTTTGTAAACTATGAGATACGTTTCTCCAATCATCGTCTGCCTTGGTTGATGACATTTCAAATTTAAGCCCTATAAACCGAAAAGGAGGGAGTACTTTTTTACCACATGGCCCACCATAGACTCTCACATAGCTTCTTGGAGCCCGTGCTACAACCGGCTGTCAATCTACAACCCTCTTCTCTTCTCTCTCCTCTTCTCTCTCATCCAACTCAATATTTAAAGGCATGCTACCCACCTACGTCACCTTATTATACTTGCTTAGGAAGGGACAAGGAATATGGGAATTATTTGTGGTCGCATGTGTGGTAGTACTATTGGAAAGAGCAGCACAAAGATCCTAAGGCGCAGACCATTGCGGGAAAAGTGAGATTTTCTTATACGCATACAAAAAAGGACCGGAGGGACTAGTACAATGCTATGAAGCTTTCAGATTTTGTTTCATGTATGTATATTGACTCCAAGGTTGCCCTGACACAACATTCCAACAAATACAAAGGAAAACTAACATGCATGTTGATGCATCTCAATGATTCACAAATCATAGCCAATATTTACTTCTCAACTAAAACAAAAGTTGTGAGAGTGTGTACAACTAAACAGAAAAACGGTTGATGTAGTCCGTACGCCTTAAACCCTAAATCCTAAACATGATTTAATTTCCTGTCTAAAAAGAACCCGTTGAAGGAAAGAAGCCTACCACCCACGGATCATACGATCCTTTTGTACAGTTCCACTAAAATCGAGCTGAGAATCCATATTGGCAAAGATATTGAAGAAGTGGTATTAGAGTAGTAGTAGTGGCACTAGCTCGTGAGACATAAACTCATCACAAATAGAAGCCGATAGAAGTAGAGGAAGATACACATGGAGAAGGAACTACGTGGGGAGCTGCGGCAGTGGAGCAAGCTAGCTCCAAAAGGAAGTTGTACCTGGGACGTCGGGGTGTACCTAGAAGGGCCGTGGGAGGCAGCATCATCCCATACCATGGGGACCCCCGATTGGGACGCACAGATAGTGGGTTTTCTCCCTCGCCGCTGTCGACCGCGTCTAAGCAGAACATCCTCCCCTCCACCCGACGGCAGGATCAGGCCGGATCTATGACTAGCGGTGTGGCCACCGTCGTTCTATGTGAGAGAGTGCGAAGAGAGCAACCCAAGCAAGCAGGCATGTAGCTTAGGCTCCTGCTAGAGTATATATACTGGAGCAGCTTTCCTTTTCTCTCCATATAAACCTTTTTATATTGCGTATGTGTCATTGAAGAGTGAAATTATGGTTGCTTCGTCTGACTAACTTACTATGTGATTTGACTGCTCATTAGTCATATTGCCGCGGCCCCTGCACCTACTCCCCTACGTGTAGGACCGTTCTTGAGTCCCGCTTGTACTTATCTCTATTTTCTTTCATGAGATGTGGACCCGGATGTTGGATGTCCCATGTGTCGGCAGAAGGAATAAAAATGAGTTTCGACGACCGAGAAGTAGTAGTATTTCCATGCAAACAGATCTTATGATGCATGAGCTGTTTGTTGTGTTATCGACCAAAATAAAACCCTGCGTGTAGGTTTATCTCACTCTTATGTGCCCTACATGGTCTAACATCCATCATTTCAACAAGGGGTAATGTCGTCTAAAACTGCATCCATGCAGTACATTATGGGATTTTGGCCAAAAGCTTATGCGCACTTTAAAACGAAACAAAGGGAGTTTGTTTTACCATGCTCATAATTCCATCCTAATACTTGGTTGTTGAAAAGAGAAGGTCATTGATCTATCACTTGTTTCTGAATGAGAGAGTGAATTGGTGATACTGGCATCTCCATTTGAAGGTCAATAATGTACACACGAGTAAACGAAACACAGGGAGTATGTTGCATGTTGTGATGTAGCCTTTTCTTGAGCATGTTCATGTGGAAGCATTTTTATTTAAAATCCACATAGAATGCATGTTCCGTGGTAGAGGATTCTTGAGCATACTACATCAAATGGATGGTAGTGGATCTAGCTGGTAATCCGTCTATACCGGGCCCATGTGTCAGTTAATGGAACAAAGAGGTGCGTACGCATAATTACGGAAGCATGCTCAACTGGCAGACATGATAGCCTTGCAGCGTAAGCCATGTATTGTCACTCCACTATGAACAATGGTTGAATAGCTTTCTCTGACTGATGGGTAACAAAATGCCTCTACGTGTAACAAAACCATTGGCCAAGGCTCCGGGCGCCAATTATTACATTCCTACTCCCTCCTTCCATTTACTATGCTACAAAAAAACTAGGAGAAACGAGCATCTAATCATCTACTTCTTGTTGCGACGACGCTTGCCATTGCTTTGCTTCCGGCTGGATCCCTGGCCGTTTTGGGGAAGGAGGCACTTCCTCATGTCAATGATCCGCCTATACATCTCGTAGCCCGTGTACGCCTCCTTGCCATGTACACGACATGATCTTTGTCGAGTTTCTCCATCCAGGCCAACTGCCAGGAACGCTTGTCCTTGTTGCAGAAATCCTTCATGTCTCTATAGTAGGGATCAATGATGGCCTCGGTGAGGTGAACTAGTGAGTCTTTCTCATGCTCGTTGCTCCCCCATATCTTGTATTGGCCCTGCATGTCAACAAAATTCTGGCAGGCGATGCCCGAATTCATGAGCACCTTCACATCGTTGGTGATGTCCACCATGGTGAACATGTAGTGGGCGCTGCTGACAAACCTGGCAAAATTCTCGCAAGCCCTTGTGGCCAGGTATTAGTGGTAGACGAGGATGCGATCGTGCACGCACATCTTGGCAATGGCGGCCTTGGGATAAGACCCGACATGAGCGCAGGTGTACTCGAGGTTGAACCTGCTCACCTTGTACTTCTCCTCAGCAAGCAACAACTCCATGATGTGGATGGAGTGCTCCACCCAGACCGAGTTATTAGTGTACACCACCGAGAGCTCCGTGTATCTTCTGTGGGTGTCTGCCACGGCATGCATGGTGAACTGTTGCGCGTCGTCGGTAGCCGCTCGGAGCACCACTGGAGTCGCGTAGGATACCCTCTAAGAATTTGTCATGGTGGGTGTGCTTCTTGCAATGGTGGGGCGCGATCGAAAGGTTGAAGAGACACAAGGGTTAAATGGCTGTTGTAATAAACGGGGGCCGTTCGGCATGTAATCGTCACGTCTTGTCACCGCGTTCATAACGGAGGATTCCAGTGCATGCTTGACAACACCGCATCACACACATTTCGTTTGACCACACGTGGGCTTGAAGGGGCACCAAATGAATTGTCAGTGAGCCTGTTCCTGCGCTACCGTGCAATTTACCGCGTAAGCTTCCCGCTCAGCTAGTTTGGCCACACGTCGGCTAGAAGAGGGACAAATCTTGGGCGTTTATTGGCAAAAAGCTTTGTAAAAATGAAGTGTGTGGAATGACTTCGGTCATAAGTTTACCTGTGGGTGATGAGGTCAAAGTTACACAGAAGGGTGATAATGGACACTCGAGTCCGATAATTATTTCTGCGCTCTAGAGGGCACATGGTTGAAGAAACCAACTGTGTGCAATAATGTCGAAGATCGCACTCGAGTTAGCTATATAGATCGTGTGCTATGAGATCGACAAGGTAAACAGATTCGAGAATGGTTAATAAAATCTAAGTCCATTGCATATTAAGGTCAAAATAGTGCTACCAATATATGAGTCTCATACGATGCCATTTCAATGATTGTACCACAAAAGCTTGAAATATTACAAGGTTCAAATTCCAGAGTTATAGGGCTCAAATTCGATGATTACAAGGTTCAAACAGATATTAGAAATGAAATTCAGCTCATCAGCTGCAAACGCTCACGCTGATCCGCTGAACATGGATATGAAAGAGGTTCAAACTAATATTACCACTTGTAAGCCTGGTTTCGAAACCTCATAATTTTTGCAAAGGGGCCAGCCACTGAGAAGTCATGTATGGGGTTGACACGATGACTTCCGATTACTCTGTCATCTGAAGATCCTAAATGAAATTCAACATTTTCGGAGCCTGTTCCATTCTGCTGCAGCCGCTGGCACTAATCAACAAACCATTCATTTTTGTGAAATAAATGTAGGGCAAACCTCATTACCTTCAGCACCCTTGCTCTGACAACAAAGAACCTGGCGAATATAATCTCCGGTGAGGTCCCTCAATAGGAGTTCAAAGTAATTTCTGAGAGATGCAGATCTAGGCATTCAATGTGATTGTTATATTGTGTCACATTATCCACCACCGGGCATAATCTTATCTGCAAAAGAAGAAAACATGTTAGTGCCTACATGCAGTTTTGAACACTACTATAGGCCTATTTAGTTTGCAAGATTTGTAAAATGCACTAACATGGCATCTTAGATCCGACATGATTAACATGGGCATTTGATTACAATCTAGAAAAATGTAGCCTTCTTCCCAAGAGGTTGGAGTGGATGAAATGTTCCCTAAGAAAACTAGTATAGATGATTCCAAAGGAGAAATGCTTATGGATCAAGCAACCAATATGGGGGGGACATGTATGTACTGAAATCCTTAAAAAAACCTTCCGAAATCATAGTACATTATCATTGTAAACTTGGGAAAAGGTGTCACAAATTGAACTCCCTTATGGTTAACATTTAACAGGAAAGGAACATCACCTCGATATATAGCTTCTCCAGGCACGTGAAGCATCTTAGGAAACTGACAACTTGCTCCAAGTTGGGGCCAATAGTTTCTAGTTCCAAGACCTTCACTGTGCACAGTTTCGGGGTCAAGCTTGTCTGAATCATTTTCTGGATGACAGACGAACATACATCTTCAAAATTAGAAATAATGTTAATTTCTAGAATGGGAGGTAGAAGGCACCTGTTGTACCTGAACGGGTGTGGATCCAATAACAAGTTCGGAGTATTTATCAGATGAGTAGCCCACCACCGTCAATTTCGGCGCAGAAATGACATTGATTCTTGTTGGACCTTCTTGATAAACTACAAGTAATCTCTCAAGTGAAGGTGTATCCTCAACGAGCATACTGTGGCACACATCTTGTGATGTCTTCTTGCAGCACCAGCAACACACATAAATAGTCCAGAGAGTCATGGAGGTGATATGGAAGCTACTCAACCCATTGATCGCCCGAAGATGAAGGTACTTGAGTGCAGTACAGCCACAGAGCACGTGCTCCATGGCACCATTTGGGAGGCAGACGGCGATGAGCTCGAGGTGCTTTATCATGGTAGAATAAGAGCCGGCGCGTCATTAAGGGAGGGGGATGGCAGTTCCTGAACTTGGCGGCGCACAGCGTGCGCGAGGCAGAGCGCGGACGTTGGCAGAGAGCGCTTATGCCCATCATCAAAAGTGAGCTCCTAGAGCTGATCTAGGGCGGGGGATCGGAACTAGTCGTTAAACTTGGTTCAGTCCTTGCCGTTGGAACGGAACTTGCCCATGCTAAGGTATCTAGTTGGGCCAGGGTGACTGCCGAGGATCTTGGAGAACGCATCCAAGCTTTTGCGATAGCCATGGAAGAGCTCGTGGGTGTCGATGTGGTCGAGAGGGGTGGAGTTCCATAGGGGGCGCCACCGCCGGGAACGGACGGTTGTCCGTGCCTCATATTTGATTGGGAGGAGGGAGATGATGACTGTCGACATATCATCGGGGAGGCTACTGATGAAGTCTAGGCCTACTGGAGTCGCTTGCGGTTCTTACTCGACCCACCTCCGCTTGTTGGCAGCCCCGTTCTCCACCTCCGGAGTCTCCTTGTTAGTGGCGCTTTCGTATGGAAGTGGGAGTATAGGGAATATTTAGTTAAATCAGGGAAATAGAAAAGTGTATTGGTAACTAGAAGTTAGTAGGTAGGAATAGAGTAAGAAAATGGAATAACAATTGGTTGCTTAAATACAACAAAATTCATTTGATATTGCTGGGTAAGTCCACATGCTGATACTTGAAAAGAGCACTTACTTCGAACAAACTCTTGACGGATGATATCGTCGGGGAAGTTAGCATATATCTCATGACCAGGCTCTTTTATGTGCACTGCAATTTTAGTGCCAGCTTTCAGTACATAAAACTTAAAAATTTCTTTTCGAAGGCCAGTGCCAAAATAGGAGTCACGATGTTCATCAAGTCTTATAGTAGCAAAGATTGCAAATCCATGGTTTGTGTTCAGTATGACATCCCTGCAGTCTTGATTTATGTAAAGGGAAATTTTGTGTACTATAGATTTTGTTGCATAGCAAGGGACGCACTGCAGAAAATGGTAGGATGTTAAAGAAAATATGGTAACATGCAAATATGGGCCCAAATTGAAAGAACTATACGACAGTTGAAATAGAAGGACAAAAATATATAATTAAACAGATAGGCTAAACATGAGGTCATGGAAATATGAGAGTAATCGAAAGAACAATACATCATTAATTTGCCTAATATAGAAAGAAGAGGGGGAAAACCCCCTTTGACGTATATGCTGCATGTGGCACCTTTTATCCAAATGTAACAATATTTAGTATATGTTCAGGAAAGTAGGCCATGCCCACGATTTAGGGTGAGATTGAACATACCGCGCACATCCTCAAGTCATCTGGTATGGTGACATGGAACTTCATGGATGTCTGGCAGAGGCCACAAAGTCCTGATGTGTCCGCACACTGTACACTCTATGAATGAAAGAAAACCCTCAAATCAGCTCGAATAAAAAGAATTCACGACGATTTTGGCCGGGTGATTAAAGGAGGCAGATGAACTGGGATAAGAGATGAGATAATATCTCATTAAATTAGTTACCTTGTTGTCCATGAGAAAAAACCCTCAATATGGCGTATGCCCCAACTGGACCGAGCTGGGTCGACCATGAGCAGCATCGAGAAAGTCGATGGCGATAGGCGGCGGCAAGCAGAAGTGGTGAAATGTGTTGGGGTTTGTCGGCAACCTGGCGGCGGCGGCAGGCGTCGAGGTAAGTGGTTTACACGGCGATAGGCGGTGCCATGCATAGACGCGGAGGATCTTGTGCAGGTGTGAATGGGGACCGGAGGGGGTGGCGGGCGGGGTGAGGTTTTTTTGATATGGGGATGGTGACGGTTTTCTTCTTTATTTTTCAAATTGGGTGGTGAGGGTTTTCTATCCCACAAAGAGTTTCGGAGGCAAGGTTTGCAAGTCATTGCACACAGTTCCAATTTTGGGAACAATGTGTGATTGACATGCTGCCTCCATCCTGGTTTATTGGTCCCCTTTGTAATTTGGACCAAATTCTGACCAAATATTGAACTAACAAATGTTTATGCATGTTACCAAAAATTATATCATTTAACACTATGTTCAAATACGCATCCAATGATATAATTTTTGCTGACCTGCACTAACATTTGGCCAATTAAATTTTTGGTCAAAATTCAACACAAATTACAAAGGGGACCAATAAACTAGGACAGAGGTAGATTCCATCAACCGAACCGATTGCATCCATATCCTGCATTTAGACATAAGAAACATAGGTTAAACATACTCAAACATAGATAATAAGCATACATATGCATAGCTCAACCATAAGTACATAGTTCAACCGTCATTAAGCATACTCAAGCATACATAGCTCGATCCCACATCTCATCTCATCTGCCGGCACGATCCCGAAGTTTCTCCATGTACTCGGTGTACGCGGCGTGCGCCACCCTGTGAGAATACTTCTGCTTGAAGGAGCCAACGGCTCGTTCTCATGCATGCGCCAGAACACTTTGATACACGTCATGAAGCTTTTGGTTGCCAAATGGGCATCGAGAGCCGCTGTCCCAGGTCCTAATACGCCTGTTATGCATTCCCGCATGAAGCTCCCTTAGGATTAGCCTCTTGTACCTCCTCTGGCCATCTTCATCCTCACTGTCCACATCGTCAGTCAACACCTATACAAATAGTAAAAAATGTGGCGTAAAGTTAATGTTTCCAGACTAATCTCTAGCGAACATTTGGCAGTTGCAAAAATTTGGTATCAAATCAATGTTTACATGCCATGAAGAAGGATTAGGAATTTATGGATATTTTTGTACATATCTAGAGATTATGGTTCGATTTTTAAGCACAATCATCTATGTACAGACCAATCTTGAAGAAAATAATGGCACAAACATATATGTAGGTCATTCAAAATCAATTGTCAAGTCCTGGCTAGGAATTATTAGCACGAACAGTAACCCTAGTCGGCTTACTAGCAGAAATCATTTGCACAGATGAAACAACTACTCACTTATCACTTGTACCATTCAAGCAATCAATACATTACACGGATCTAACGAAACTTACTCATATTTCATCTATTGGGAGAACATAACCATAGGATTTCTATTCCAAAAAGGGGGACGCAGGAGTAACCAGAGAAACCCTAGGATCTATTTGACACATAGATGGGTATAGATGACTAACCGGTTGTCCGTCGTTGTTGGGGTCGTCGCCGGAGTGGTCGTTGGAGTCGTCACCAGGGTCGTCGCCTGAGTCGTCACTAGAGTCGGTGTGGACCTCCGCCTCCGACTGTGGAAGCACGATGCCATCGACGATGTTAGGGTGCAGCGATTCCTCACCGACGGTGACGGCAACCTCTGCCTCCATCTCCACGCCATGCTCCGGTGCTTCTGCAGTCCCGGCGTCGCCACTCCCTACGATGGGGCGCTTCGGCGGCATCCTGATACACTGATGGCTTTGAGGACTGAGAGCAGCGTCGAGGATGCAAGCATATAGAGAGGATTGTGTGTGTGGCGAGGATGGGGGGTGTGGCCGCTCGGGCGTGCAATTAATATGGAGTAGTGGGAGAGAGGCGCGCGGCGGTCAAACCACTGGCTCGCCTCCTGGTGAGCCCACGCACCGGAATACTGGCATGCCTACCGTGGTTTCACACAGCTACTCGCATGCCTCCCGATGACATTGCGCAACGAGCAGGCCTCCCGTCAATTTACACAACTGCACGCACGCCTCCTAGTCTGCCTGCATGGTGGACTGCTCGCATGCGTCCCATCAACTCACGCCTGCTCGCACAGCACACGGGTTGCGTGGCGGCACGTATATTGTTTTTCTATTTAGATGATTAATGCTGCCGCTTTATTGCTTAACCGAAGCATGACACGTATCCATTGTTGGTCTAACACTCACGATTCGAATAAATAATCCGTTTGCGATATTGGTCCGCAATTATTAATAATTTCCCGTTTGTATGAAGACAAAGTCTACATCAAAACTGGTCTCAAATTTGACAAAAAAGTGCAATACCACTTTGTATTGATGTCCATATGACAAAACAATAAGTTTCATGAATTTCAAATAAGTTTTGGATGTACTAGAATTTAAAATTCAAGATTCCCAATGTTTGAAATTTCTTGCACGGGGAGTAAATAGTCGGCAGAGAGGTTAATTTGACCAGCAAGGTAGAATCTTTTTTGTTTGTGTTATGGTGGGAGTATATAGTATGCGTCGAAGAGGTGGGCGGGGACTAGCATATATACTATACATGCGTCCATGAACAAGTACACCTCACTCAGTGTCAGGACTTTTCAGTTTCCGAGGCACGTGCCACGTCAAAGTTGTGAAATTGGTTATTCAAACATCACACAACACCTCTTTGGGCCACATGCATGTAGGCGGTGGTTATCCTAGGACACTCACGTGTGACACTTCCATCTGCGGGCCCGCGAGGCCATCGTAGATGCATGCATCACTTTCACCTACATCGCGAGAGGTTAATTAATTTCACCATCAAAGAGGATTCTTTTTGTGTTGTATTACGGTAGGAGCATCACTACACCACAACAATTAATTAGGGGCAGTTAACTGCCGGGAGAAATACCTTATCAAGGGCAAAAAATCTGCCGGGGATTACATTTCTGCCGGCACAAGTAGGTATGGGCAGAGAAACTGCCGAGAGAAGTTAAGGTACTGGGGCTTACGGACTGCCGCGAATGATTAATGACATGTTTTCTGCCGGGAGAACTAAGTTCCGGCCCATAAACTGCCGGTATGTGGTGCGAGCCAGAAAGTAGAACATATTGGGCCTAAACGGCCCACGGGCGATGGAAAATATTGGCATGCCGAACAAAAAAAGAAGAATCCCCACTACTGCTCGTCTCAAACCTTCCAAATTGCTCCCCAAATCGAACCCTAAGCAAATCAAATCTCACCCCGAGGCCCCCTTCCCCTTCCTCGGCGGCGCCGCCGCCCAGCCACCTGACATGAGCGCCCTAGCAACCTCCTCATCCACCGGCGAGCACCCTTCGCCGCTTCCTCCTCGACCTCTGCCACATCGAGCGTCGGCTTCCTTCCCCGACCCATGTCGCCGCTCCCAGACAACCTCCGCCGCGCCCCCAACGCTGCCTCCCGACACTTTCTCTCCGGGCAGCACCGCGGCCAGCTCCCCCGCCATCGTCTACTTGCTCGCTTCCTCAAGCAGCGCCGACTCATCCAGGAGCTCCTCCCGTCAGCAGCACCGCCTCCTCTAGGAGCCTCCTCTACGAACCAGTCCTCCAAATTGGTACGTTCATGCTTGCAGTGAATACATGAGGAGCTGATGGTTTCTTCTATCTATTGGCAGTCTATCTGTACATTTACTTGTTGGGGAGTACTCTGTACTCAGCCGTATGGTTTATCTTTTGCTTATGGATCTGCAAAAAGTGGTATTCCTAGATTCTTGTATCTTGAATTAATGACAAAGCAGGGCCGTATTACGCCAGTTCGCAAAAAAATTGTACTTTCATCTGTAGGGCTATGTCAAAATGTGTCATTTTAGCTTGGATGCAATATATAATGTGCAAAATTCCAGTCACACTGTTTTACTTTTCCCCTGTAGTTTAGTTACATTTTGGAATATACAGGTGCAATAATTTTTCTCTACAATAAGACTGTTGTTTTGTTGCTGATAATTAGAACGTTTTGGATGCTCGTTGTTTATTTTCTGCATACAAGTTTGGTTGTAGTGCTGGTTTGTGTGGCTTAGTTTCTGATGTTTAGAGGGTACCCCTAAAGGGGGACTAACCTGAGACATGTGGTTGTGTTCTATTAGTTTTTAGTAATGGAAATTGGAGCTATGCTCCTAGGTAGGATTTTTTTTGGAAAAATCATTCATGAGGCTAGCTGAGTATTGTGATCTTTTGTTCTATATGTAATCCTGACAAACAGTTCTCTAATTTTCACTTGGTGCTTTCACTGAAATAAACTTTTCAGTTTGTTTGTTCTATGAGCAGCATGCATCTTCTTTGTCCTCTCCACCAAGCAGTGTCGACTACGCCATCTTCCCCCAGGTAGTGCCTCGTCTATGTCCTTGGCCCCAAGCAGTGTTCAAAATTCAGAGCTGATATGATGTATTGTATGTTGTTTGCATATTGATGATCTGGTAAGCATTACAATGTTGGACATGACCAATTGCTTAATAGGAGATCTCTGTCTAAGAAATGCCTTCCTTAATAAGCATGAATTGTAAAGCATGTGCGATGAATATATTACACTTCAATTATCGCATGTGCGATGATCTTATTTAGCATTTCATTTCTTATATGCTTCATGCAAATGAAACTGCAGTAAACATACAAACTGAGATTTTGCTTGCCCTGTGTATGCATGTCCTGAATGTGCTTTACCTTTGTATGCATACAGTTACCGGAAGCTTTTACATGTACTAGAACTGGCTTTTGCATGCCCTGTGTATTCTGAAGCTTAGTCTTTTGTTATTGGGCAGTAATTGAAACAGAGTTGTTGGTCTGCCTGCCATAGAACCATTTATGAAGATCATTGGAGTTGCCTTCTCATGTATTCCTATGCATAGTCCAGTACATATTTCCGTGTGTAAAAAGTTGTTGGTCTTGCTGTAGATGCACACTAAAAGTTGAAAATTATGCTAGTAGAAATAGGTGTTCTGGTATATCTGACTACTTGCTTTGGAATAGTTATTTCTTGATATTATCTGATCCCATCTCATGTATATTTCTAGAAAAAGCTTTATGAACTGAGTTCACTACAACTTGAAGTCTTGTGCATGGAAGGGAATTGAGATATTTTCCCATTCTGTACTAGTTAAAATGTATGTGTTGATATTCTACTCATTCTGGTTCATGCCGCTCTTAATTTTTCTTGTATGAGCTCTTATAGTGTTGTAAGGTTGAAGTCTCAATATACTACACTTCAGTACACACATGTAATATTATTTGAAAAGTAAAGTTCTAATCTGCAGTAGAGTTGTATATAGTAAACTTGGAATGTCTTGATTAATTTTCTATATCTTTCATTGCAATGGTTACAGGTTCATCTTTACCTGAAATCTAATTTGCATGTTGGTTGGTGTTCTTCAAGAATCAGGGTACTAATTTGTGATATGATTGGTGAAAGAGGTATTTTGCACGATTCATTTATATCCTACATGTCTTTTTTCTCTCTATATATAGTAGCATTATTTGAAAATGTCCTTGTATTTCCTCTCAGAAGCTCACACCTGAATATCATTATATATGCTTGTGAAAAAGTTATGTATGTTCTTTTGAGTTAAGCCTACTTGCCTTTGTGTGCTTATACAAAAAGATAAGATCCAGTGATGTAAAAAATTCATACAGGTTGTGGATGTCACTTCCTTTTTCTTGAACGGTGTCCCTATTTTGTCCTATGTACAGACAAATTTGATGATTCTTCACTTTCTGGAAAGTAAACTTAATACCAGAGGTAATCAGACCATGCCATATGGGTTTCATTATCTGTCCAGACCTTAAACTGTTGTCATGCTTTCCAGGAAGGGTAACTTGATGTGCTTAATTCATGCGCCCAAACTTGAAACTATTGACATTTGTTAGTTTCTTATTAAATCGAATGTTCATTTAATGCCTTGAAGGGAAATTTGTTGAGAAAATCTCTTAATTATGTAGATGTTTTTCTTATGAAAAATGGGGGTGGAGCCCTCTGTAAATTCTTTGAGTATCGTAATAAATGTAATGGAGATTATTTTTTCTAACACATGTACTTGTTATTTGGTCACTTCCTGTCCAGGTTGAAAATGTTCCTGCAAGACTGGTTAAGACACCTTGCTGTAACCATATGTGTTGAGCTCACACAGAAGACCTGACAAGCTTTACTCTTTGTGTTTGTTACATTTTGTACTGCTCGGATGTCTAGGAACTGAAAATGCTAAATTATGAGGAAGTCTTCAGGTGTACTCAATTAATTGTATACATTGTAAAATGTTTGATGATGAGATTTTACAATATATCTGTGAAGTGCATCTGCAGAATCCTCTTGCTTTATTTGAATGGATGCAACATCATGTGAATCGTCAGTGTGTATGTAAATGTGAAGTGAATGCAATACTACTGTATAAATAGCCTTGTTAATTAGGTTACTTGGCACCACCGGCAGATCATCTGCCAGGAAAGCTGTTGATTGCTGGCAGAAAATGTCTGCCGGGAGAATAGGAATTGCCGGGAGAATTCTGAACATGAGGGCAGAGAAACTGCCGGCACATCTCCATCTGCCGGGAATTGTAATCCGCGGCAGCCGTTCTTGTGGCAGTTCTATCTGCCGGGAGAAAATCATTCCCGGCAGTTTGACTGCCCTTGTAAGTGACTTGTCCCGGCAGTTTTTCTGTCCTTGCATCGATGTTGTGGTGTAGTGCATATAATATGCGTTGAAGAGGGGGAAGGGGACCATCATATGTAGTACGCTTCATCAACCTCGCTCTGTGTGGGGACTTTATGGTTTTCGAGGCAAGTGCCACATCAAAGGTGTGCTTTTTGGGTATTCAACATATGTATGGCTCACATGCAAAGCGATGGTGGTTGTCCTCTCGCACCCACTTAAGCGTTTATCAGCGATATCGAGGCTTTCCATCTGTGGGCCCGCTTGGTCCATCACTACTTTGCCTCACAACGGGACATGTTAATTTGACTTAGGAGGGGATTTTTTTTTTGTAATACGGTATATACATATAGGTCATGCTTTGGGATGACATGATACAGTTTAAGCACACACGTGCATGTGTACGCATGAATCCCTCCCATCAAGTCGAAGTGGCTAGTACCACGACACGTCATCAACCGATCTCGCTCTGTGTGGGGACTGTATGATTTTCGACACACACGCCACATCAAGGTTGTGAAATGGTATTCAAACATGCATGCATGCATCACCTCCACACATATGCATGTAGTGGTTGTCTTCGAACGGTACACTCCCTAGCGTGGTTATCGGCAACAAGCCTACATATTCGTGGGCCCACGTGGACATCCATGATCACCTTGACCGACAACAAGATATGTTACCACTGGTACAGCGAGGTGCTACACAAATGGTTTTTTACCCTTTTCCATGACGGCATTTGGAACCGTCGTCAAGTGAGTGTGGGCGATAGGGGGGGTCCTTCCCACATGACCTAGAAACCATCGGGGATAGGCCCTCCTGGCACACAGGCTAGGGTAAAACGAGCTCGTGTGCGATCGGGCGAGGCATCGAAACCCAATCATTTCCGTTCGTATGTACATCCCACACAGTCAGTCCCAAACAAACGTTTCCGTTTGTTATGTACATTCCACATAGTCAATCCAAGGAATACATTTCTGTTCTTATGTACATCCCACACAGTCAATCTAGGGAAAACGTTTTCGTTCGTATGTACATCCCACATAGTCAATCCAGGAAAAACGTTTCTGTTTGTATGTACACCCACACAGTTTTATGTATAGGCTCGTGTGTGATAGGTGTAACTATCAGACATGCTTTGCCTTGTTTAACCTTTTGCTTTTATTCCACTACATCACACACAATTTGATGAAGAAAACTGTGTGGCATTGGGCTATCCATCACAAGCGCTTTTACTGCTAGAACCGTTTGCAAAGTTCCATGACACATTTAGCAGGTTTATTAGTTTACAATTAATAATTCCAGTATTACGCAAATTCACATTTCATATCGAATAGTTGTTTGCCAATTTCATATCACGCACATAAATACATTTTAAGATCACAGTACGATAGCTACTTGAAAACAGCACATTACATCGTATAGCTAGTTTAGCTTCATAAGAACAATATTAGAACAATATATTCATTTACCTAATCGAGATCATCCAGGCTCTTCATATCCACCTCTGCTTTCAGTTCAGTAGGAACCTGTTTTGCACTGGCCAACTGGGAAAGTGCATCCTCCTTCACCAACACCATCTTAGCAAAGTCTGATTTAAAAAATGTGAGCTCATTATCCACCTTCCTCTTTTTATCCCGCATCTTCAAATATTCTTTAGCGTTCACAACACTTTCTCTAAACCTACCTCTGTTCTATTCCTCATACATGCTCCAGGCTTTGCTAGGGACATCTTCAAAGAATGTGGCCACTCTTGATCAACCCACTCCAAGTAAGAACACTTATGTTCATCCTATAATAATTAAAACTAGATCAGTAACAATTGTAGGGGAAATGGGTTTATAACAACATAGAAAGTCACCAATACTTATTTTGAAAAACTGAAGAAATATGTTAATTATGACATATCTTCTCAAAAAGTTCAATGTGCAAATGAATTAATTTCTACTGAGACAACAACCAAGTTCTGAAACATCAGAAGCTATAATTAACTACAACAACGCTACAAGTTCTTACTCATGTACTATAAATAACAAGTTGAACATTTTATAAGGAAGCTAAATATAACTGCAACAAAATAGCGATAGTGTTTGGATGACAGCAAATTGATACTAATAGGTGTGTACATGCACAAATTTAGTAACATAGAACTAATAGCACTAAGGCCATCCACTATGTATGAAAAAACTGGTGTAAAGACAACTGTTGCTACATCTCGCACCGGTGCACTACACTAGCGAGCCGATGTAGCGGAAAAAAATTAGGGACCCGGACTCCGGAGCACCTAGTTGCTCCAATGCCCAGTTCCTTCGTGCCATAAAGATTTAGTATTTTACTGCTTGGCTGCTCGGATGTGTGGACCAAAGTTGTCTGCACAAACTGCTGAAGTGGTGCCAAATAATTTTCTAATGGCACCGCTGATGAGATGGCAACATTTCTAGATACTAGGTACAAACTGTGACACTGTCTTAGGATGCATTTGGTTGAAGCTGTGGTATGAATGGGTTGGGACAGTGACAGTGTTCGAATCACATCTAACAAATGATTTGTAACAACGAAAGAGGGGCTAACCTTCTTTGCACATGCCAGAAACTTCCTTCCACTGTCCACAGATTCAAAATCAACTAGCTTCATGCATGGAGATTGATGGTGACACTGAGCAGACATATCTTCAGCCACCCCGCTCCATTCATTGCAACTGATGGTCCTAGGGAGCTACAAGAGGAAGAAATGAGTCAAATCGACTGCCGGGTTAAAATCCTTCATTCCAATTCATAGACTGAGAGAGAGAGAAGAGAGGCATACCCGAGTGGTGAAGGAGTCATCGTCGGAGGAGGAACCGCTGGAGAGGTCAATGAAGAAGACCCTGGCGACCCTGGCAGTAGGACGCGAGACGACGAGAGCGAGGAAGGGGCTATAGATCAGGAAGGAAGGAAGGAAGGATGAAGTAGGGGCAGGGTAGATATTTCGGCGGTAGGCAAAAAAATTTGAAATGTGGAGGGAAACTTTGCGCATGGTGCCGCTATACACCATTCACTTTGAATAATTGTGGGCATCACAAACAATTCTTCTGCTTTACGCGCTTGGGATGAGTTTGATAATTCAAATTTTGGTGGAAATTTCCCCGGGTACTAGCCTCAACCATGTCATTGCATAATTTTACATCGCTTGCTAATTTGGGCACACAAAAGAGCGTACAGCACATAGAACACACTTACTGAATCGAGCAATTTTAGTAATTAAACAGAGCCAGTTGACCTAAACATTGCTCGAAAAGACCAGCATTAGAAACAAAGCCTAAGTACGCATAATTTTAACAAATCCACCGCCGCGCTGTTCTATGCATCGCCGGTGTGAGATGAGATGTCGATGACTTGTCATGGCGACATGCCGCCATTGGTGGACTCCGCGTCCCCCTGCTGAAGTCGACCGCGTCCTTGCCCTCTTCCTCGGCGCCGCCGTCAAGGTTGTAGTACTCGTAGTAGTGGCTGCGCTAGAGCTCGCGTTGGTACTCCACCGCCGATTCCTTGACAGAAAGACTCTTCTCTACCTCGGCCACGCGCAACTCCTCCTCCCGGCGCTCCTCAATCTTTGCCGCCTCCTGCATCTCAGCTCCCGCTCGGCGATCTCATGAGGAAGCAGGTGCTCCATGCCCACCGCCGCCTTTTCGGATATCGGTTGCATGCTGGATTCCGAGGTGGCCTAGAATATCTTGGTGTGTGCTCCTCGGTCTTGGCGTGGATGGCCTCGATCCAGGCTAGGGCGACATCGGCGGTATGGACGGTAGCTCGTGCGCTCTCGGTGTTTGTAGCCGCTGTCGCAGTAGCAGCTCCAGCCGTCTCGGCTGCTATAGCTACACTGTCGGCTACCGCAGAAGCCCACTCGACGGATGCGGCCACGCTCAATGCGGATGTGGCGACACTCTCGATGTACGCGGCGGCGCTTGGGGAGGACGCGGCCACCGTACGGGCCATCATGAAGCATTTCCACGGCGTCATCTTTGCAAGAAGGGGTTGCGGGAATGGGGATCGGGATTCGTGTATTCGGGGGTTGCCGGCAGTGGATCAGACGAGCTGGCGAAGCTTAAGGAGGAAAACTTAAATAGACCCAGGAATTTTCATCGCAAACGGTTCCTCCAAAAACTGTGTGTGATGTTATTGATATTATTTATTAGGTGTGAAAGACGAATTTGGAGTACACTGGCAACTGATGGTGTTTTAAATGTATGAGAAAAATTGTAGTACTAATACAACTGTCATGTCAAATTTTGGAAAATTTCAGGGGTCATTTGACCTTTTAAGACATTTAAGTGATTTTCTAGCCACTTAATGGCCGTAATTCAAATTTGAACTACATCTACATGCAACAGCTAACCATAACGGTTAGAAAAATCATATTTGTGTACTTGTGTGCAAGTTAATTCCATTTGCAGTAAATTAGAAGGAATTTTCAAACATATTGGCCTCACGACATTGACACATGCATGGAGTGCCATGGCATTTTAATTCCAAAATATTAAAAAATGATCAAAAAAAAATGAAAACCTTGCTTGATGTAATGTCATGCCACCAAGATGATGAGGTAAAAAAATTGGCCTGTTTGATGAAAGTTTGGACACACACCCCTCACAAACCGGAGCAACTCGCTAGAAGGCACGTGGTTCCGAGAGGGAACAATGCATGTTTGATGACGAATGGGGGATAGCTTTCTCTTACGACCTTCAAATATTTTCTACGTTTAATGTGCACTAATACAACTATCATGTGAAAATTTGGAAAATTTCAGGGGTCATTTGATCTTTTAAAGACATTTAAGTGATTTTGTAGCCATTTAATGACCGTAATTCAAATTTGAACTACATGTACATGCAACAGCTAACCATAACGGTTTCAAAAATTATATTTTTGTACTTGTGTACGTATTAATTCCATGTGCAGTAAATTAGAAGGAATTTTCAAACATATTGGTCTTACGGCACGGACACATGCATGGGAGTGCCATGGAATTTTATTTCCAAAAAATAAAAATGATCAGAAAAACATAAAAGCCTTGCTTGATGTAATGTCATGCCACAAGATGATGTGGTAAAAAAATTGGCATATTTAATGAAAGTTTGGATACACACCCCTCACGAACCAGATCAACTCACTAGAAGGCTCATGGTTCCGAGAGGGAAGAATGCATGTTTGATGACGAACAGGAGATAGCTTCCTCTTACGGCCTTCAATTTTTTTTCTACGTTTAACATGCACTAATACAACTTTCATGTGAAAATTTGGAAAATTCTAGGGGTAATTTGAGCTTTTAAAGACATTTAAGTGATTTTCTAGCCATTTAATGATTGTAATTCAAATTTGAACTACATCTACATGAAACGGCTAACCATAACGGTTTGAAATATCATATTAGTGTACTTGTGTGCGAGTTAATTCCATGTGCAGCAAATTAGAAGGAATTTTCAAACACATTGGTCTCACGGCATGGATACATGCATGGAGTGCCATGGCATTTTAATTTAAATAAATTAAAAATGATTAGAAAAACATGAAACCTTGCTTGATGTAATGTACTGCGACCAAGATGATGTGGTAAAAAAATTGGCCTATTTGACGAAAGTTTGGACACACACCCCTCACAAACCGTAGCAACCCACTAGAAGACTTGTGTTTCTGATAGGGAACAATGTATGTTTGATGACGAACATGAGATAGCTTCCTCTTATGGACATCAAATTGTTTTCTACATTTAACATGCACTAATACAACTGTCATGTGAAAATTTGGAAAATTCAAGGGGTCATTTGACCTTTTAAAGACATTTAAGTCATTTTCTAGCCATTTAATGATCATGATTCGAATTTGAACTACATCTACATGCAATGGCTAACCATAACGGTTTGAAAAATCATATTTTTGTGTACTTGTGTGCGAGTTAAAAAATCATCAGATGATGTAAATATCTAGTGTTCAAAAGAGAAAACATAAAGATCTGGCAAGACAACCGGCCCCCACATGATTGGCACTCTATTTCGCGCCTCGAGGTTTGGAAGGTGAGTGGCAGGGGTTATTAACCAGAAACGGTTCTGTATTGGAAACCGTCAGCAATTAAGTTCACACATGGATTTGGCTGCAGGAACCGTGTGTAATTCAAACTACAGTACTCGTAAATTCTGGCGACCCGCGTGTGTACTTTTCCCATTGATCCAGATTCTGTCCGCCAACAAATACTACCTTGCTCACGTCATCCCAACTGCAGTCTCATCTACATCCTCCCCTCGCTCGCCCTCCCTCTCTCTGTCTCTCTCTCTAAAATCTTTGCCATGGAGCCGCCGATCTGCCCATGCACCGATGAGGATTCGCCGTCCCCCCGAGGACGCTCAGTCGAAGAGCAGCGGCGAGGAGGACCTCTACGTGCCGTCGGACGAGGTTGCGCAGGACACCCATCTTTGAATTGGTTTTGGGGCCAGTACAATCTTTGTCTATGGAAGTCGCTGCCGCTGGCTGAGAAAGCCAGGCAAGTGGCGTTCAATAAGGAGATGGCAGAGGAGGAAGCCAGGTACCAGGCGGTCTATGAAGCCCGTGATGCCGCCTGGACAAAGGAGGAAGTGGAGCTTTGGGGGTGGGCGCGTCGTCATGCAGAGAAGGTGTACGAAGACGGGTACTTCACGCGGAAGGTCAAAGGCGCTACGCGCCTCATCACTTCGTGGAGGTGGGCTGATAAGCTCTAGCGTGCCACCGGCGAGGAGCTCCGGTGGGCGCCCAACAAAATGGCAAGTTCGTTCATGCTCATTCGCTAGCAAGAGGCAGATCGGTACGTCAAGCGCTGCGAGGCGGAGGAGGCGGAGTACTGCCTCTGCGCTGGGAAGACGCCGCGCACTAGGGAGCTGTTGGCGAGGAGCTGCCGGAATACTGCCCCTAGGAGGGATTATTAGTTTTAGTATTGTTTGTTTTGTACCTAGTAGTTAAGTATCATCACGCATATGTGATGATATTATATATATTCTGTGATGAACTAATGAACAATTAATATATATATATATATATATATATATTATGAATTACATTTTCCATCTGTTTTTGTATGCTAATTTGTATATAGTTGTTATCATCCACATATATAGAATGGAAAGCGTATATACACACATTGAAGCAGAACATATAAGAACGGAAAATAGAGTACACACATTGAAATAGAGCAATAAATAGAGCAATATTATGATTGCTATGAATACATAGCGATCCACGTCGAAACAACTCAACAAAATAAAACACGTCCATGAGACCATGACCAACAGCCCTTGCCTACGGTAGCTCTTGGCTCTTCCTGAACTCGTGCAGGTGTTCGTCCAAGCAGCCGACAGGCTCATGGTACATCTGGAGCGCGATCTCGAGCTGCTAGTTGGCTACTTCATCAGAGATCACCAGCTCCAGGATGCGACGGCCATGTTCCTCTACTGCGCCCAGGAGGACACCTGGGCCAAGGAGGTGGTTGAGCCTAGCGACCAGCGCGTTGGCACCGAGCGGGCTGCGGACAAGGCGAACAGCACGACCCATGCGAACGGCGTGGTGGGCGTCCGTTGCAAGTACGACCAGGCCGGCCTCTGGTGCAAGTATGACTCAAAGGGCCTCTGCCCACTCCTAGCGAGGAATGCGGGTACTGACGGGACGTGTACCCAGCTGCGACGCCCTATCGACATGTGGCAAGCGCCGATGGATCCGCTCCCGCTGTGTGCCGTGCCGCGCCTCTTGCTCTGAGGCGCTCCAACATTCTCGTCGTGCGGCATGCCGCAGCCTATTGGCGCGGAGACGCCTAGCTTGCTCTGAGGTGCACCATCGATCATGTTGTGCGGCAAACTGTAGCCTCTCGGCGCTGACATGCCTATCTTGATCCACGGCGAAGCGCCATGTGCCAAGGGTCTGCTCAACCCTAGTGATGACGTGCATCACGGCATCGTCCATCGCGTTGCCAGGGAGCGCCTCGGCCTCGACGGGCCGTCGTGCCTTCTCATTTTCCTTGTCGACGAGGTTGATGGCAGAGGCGGCGCTTTGGTGGGTTGGCATGCTTGGAAAAGGTGGATGTGCTACAGGTTGCGGTTGTTGCCTTCGTGTGTTGTGCGCCGCCTAGGTTTATGCACAATATCGCTGGGTGGCAGGAAACCGGCGAGAAAATGGCGGGAAATGGTGGCGTGTTCATAAAAAACCATCAATTAATGGAAGCTTAGCATAGAAAGAACATCGAGCTAGCACAAGATGTAGATGATGATGAGATGATCGTTTATCCTAGTTAACTATGCATGTAATAGTTTACTTTGGTGTGTGGAAATGTCATGTGTGTACTAGCCACCTATGTAATTGGATGTTTGCCGCGCATTATAGACATCTTGTTTATGTGAATCGCTTCTGTTCTCTTGGCTCAACCCAAACAGTTTATCGGAATGAACTGTATGCCATATATCGCACACACCTTGATCTGGCTGACTGTTTCTTTTGTGTTTCCTAATCACAAATAGTTCATCCGAGTGAAATGTATGCCATATATCACACACACCTTCATCTGGCTGCCTGTTTATGTTGTTCCGCCTCATCACAAATAGTTCATCCGAGTAAACTGTATGCCATATATTGCACACGCCTTCATCTAGCTGCCCCATTTCTTTTGTTCTCCCTCATCACAAACAGTTAATTGAACTGAATTGTATACCCCTGATCGCACACGCAACTAAATTCTGAATCGTGTTTGATGTATCCTTCATCACAAACGTTTTGCATCTTTTTTGACAGTTTTTACATCACCGTTTGCGATTAATGCATTGCACACAGTTTCGTCAAAAGGGTCTCTGATCGTAGTGTCGTGTTAGCAGCATCCTGCAGTAGTGTACCATGGCGGATTATTCCTTTGGTTCGTGTTATCTTAGTATAGGTCATGGTGAGATTAAGACCTAATTAAGTTTGAGTGCATACTATGCACCCATGCATGCATGAATCCCCGTCATCGGCTTGAAGTGTGGTGTGACATACATATGCATCGTCAACTAACCCTAGTTCAGTGTGGTGATTTCTGGTTCGAAAGCATGGTGCCACATCAAAGTTGTTCCATTGTGTATTCAAACACACCTCTCCATACATATGTTTGGGCCACATGCAGGCAGTGGTTGTCTTCGGGGACTAGCTACTTGCGTGATTATTGGCGAGTTAGCCCATCTCCGGGGTCGCATGGATGGCCATCACTTTGACCAACAACAAGAGAGAGGTTGTACGACCAAGGTGGATTATTCTTGGTCCGTTTTACAACCCATCTTGGTGAGATGCCTGCTTTGGCCCGCCGACTGAAAGTGTGTGTGTGGGGGGGGGGCTGCTAATTCACACTTTGCTAGGTGAACCTCCGTGGGGGGGGCATGCATTCATAGCTTAGAATTCCCCTCCTACCGACATGAGGGGGGAGGGGCAAGCAACACTGTGCGCTTTGCGAGATAGGTGCCACATCAAAGTTGCATTTGGTATTTGAACATCAAAGTACCCTTTTCATACATATATTTGGTCCACATGCAAGTGTGTTCGTGTTCTCACCCTCTCTCGCATCATTTTTGCCAAATTTATGAAGATTAGACAAGTCAGATGATGCAACGGAAATAGTTCACTCACACTAACCGTGTGCCACGCCGGTGCCCCTGTCATGCACATCCTCCTGTAGGTTTTTTCTATTTGATAACATGCGGTTATTATGTTTCGATCGAGTGTGATGTTTCTTGTTCCCACTCCTGCCTGCATCCCTCGAAAATATCTACCCACCTCGAGGGTTTTTCTATTTCATAACACACGTTGTTATTTTCGGACCGTGTGCGATGCACCATCATCCAAATTTTCCATAGCCCCGACATTTCACTCCCCCGTCCACACACACACACACACCAAAACCTCTTCCGTGCACGCGCGCAGACACGCACACACCCTCCCTTGCTCGAAACACTAGCAAGGTCACTGCCACCGCTGCAAGGCCTCCATTGTCAACATCTGCTGGATTTCCCATGCAGCTTACCACTACAAAAAAATACACTTCCGTGATGATACGTGTTTGTCACAGTAGGTCAGATTTTTTGTCATGCATGTACATCCATGACAATTTTATGACAGAATCAAGATAGTCATACCTATCCTGTCATAGAAGTGTTCCATGACAATACCAAAATTATCATCATGGAAGTGTCCACTTCCATGACGATAAATGGAGCATCATGGAAGTGCTTTCGTCAAGGCTAACCGACATGTGGCATCCACCGTAACGGGTCACCGTTAAGCTATCGGGTTCTGGTTTAGATCTGATAACCCGTTAACAGCCCGGACCAATGGGGATTTTGCACGTATAAAATCATCATTAGCTGGAGGAAACACGTGTCAGCTCACTGTTGGGACAGATGTCATCCACTCATTGGACCGGAGGTGCCTATGATACGTCGACACATGGCATGGCCCAACAGAGGCTCATTCCTGTGAAAAGGCCAGCCCGTTTGACTTGGTCAAAAGGTAGCAGGTCGGCCCATGGAAAGCTTGTTAACGACCTGTTTGCATATAGCCCATTTACAGCCCGCTAACCCAGGGCCCGTTACGACCTATCCTTATTAGGCCTGGTAGTGTCATCTGGGCCGTCCAATATGATTCCAGCCCATTGTAACTTCTGGCCCATGACGTCTTTCTGCCCATATGAGGCCCTTTGTAACTCTTGGCCCATTAACGACTCGTGGTGAAACTTGCTCGTAATGAACAATGTATCGCTTTATACCCATTAATGGCCCATTATTCCATTGGGCCGTTTCTAGCCCATGTTATCTTTTGGCCTTCTTAGGGTCCATTTATTCTTGGGCTCATTTCCAGCATTCGGTTACTTACGGCCCATTACTGGCCTTTTATGCTTGTGGGCCAAATTTAGCCCGTGGTTACAGTCGACTTGTTTATGGCTCGTTAATCCATTGGGCCGTTTTCATAGCATCATCAAATATGGCCGATTGATGATGGCCCGTTATGGTCGGCCCATGAACGGACGATTCAAACTCTAGCCCGTTTACGGCCCATAACGTGGTCCGTTATTGGCCCATGTTTGGCCAATCGATCATATGGCCTGTAGAAGTCCCATTGTTTCTATGACCCGTAGAAGGCCCATGGTAACTACAGTAAATATGTAGCCCATGGTTATTGTGGCCTAGTTTAAAAAAAATAGGTTATTATGGCCACTAGCAAACCGCGGAAAAAGAACTGCACTGACTACAAGCAAACAAACAAACAAGACAACAAGGGAATAAATAAGGAAGCAACTTACACTAGGCTATCACGGCTATTATACATATTACATCCACTGGGCATTAAAGTTCGCCACCAGTGCAAATATAGGGAACAAGGCAGCATATCACATACACTGGTTGTCAAAGTTGGCGACCAGTGCAAAAACACCGCAGCAAAACAAGTCCAGAACTGAAACCACTTTAGAAGAGCTCAAGAAACTATATCATGGGTACTCATAATGCTGGCAAGATGCTTAGCAAGCTTATTAACTTTCTCTTGTTTGGCGCTTAAATCCTCGAGCGCTTGCTATTGCACCAGAAAGTATGCATCTGAATTCTACAGGGACTTCCTTGGTCCTTTGGCTTCCTGTCACAGAACATCTAATCGATGTCTTTCAACTTGAAGTTGAGACTCAAGAAGCCAAACTGATTCAGGCAGCGAGTTTGAAGAGCTGGTGCCAGCAGTAGTGGCCAGTAACTCGAACACTACATCAAGACATGACTTTGGGGTTGTCTCAGTGTCTTCAATATAGTTTTATCAGATTTCTTGGAGACCAACAGGGATGTCTCACTATCTTGAACCTTATCTGCATTACTTCCTTTAGCATTGCATAACGGGGTACTCTTCTCCAATATTTTATCCGCATTCTAAAGGAGAAATAGACAGACACATCACATGTTTACCATGTTGTATATGAAACTCATTTTGCTAAACCAGTTCAGTAGTAAGGTGGACTGGATAACATCATGAAACAAACATATATCTATGTAGTATGGTCACTGCATGGTCTATATCATTCTAGTTTATGTTGCCAAATCAAGATAGAGACAGTTCAAATCATATCTATTTAAGACAAAGCAGCATAGACAGAATATAAGTGTGGGAAACTACACAACAATAACAACACTTGTTATGTGCATGGCATGAGAACATAACTGTTTATTCAATTGAAACTGAAATCAACATAGAGCAAGTTACAACAGCAAACACGTTAAAGAAATAGGTTTAAAACATGCCTGTTGTGCTATTGGAGTTTCAATTGCATCCTTCAAATTTGAAATTAGTTGGCATGAGTAAATACAGTGATGCAAGAGCAAATAAGTATGAACCATAGCTACGGAACCTGACCTGAGAACAATTCTTCTTCTGCTTTAAGGGTTCACTTGGGGTTCGGAGTGGTGGTCCTCGTGCTTTGGCCACTGCAGTTGCCTTACTAACTGCTCATGTTTGGATGCTCTGTGATGGAGATGGTGCTGTGTCAACTGGAATAGGGTTACTATGTGCTGGTGTTGGGGTTAGAAGGGGTGTAGCTGGTTCTCTGTCCAACTAGGTAGGGGTACAATCTGCATGAGTCTAGATTATTTGTGGTGGGGCTGGTTCTTGGGCAAGTACAACCGTGGTTCTATCTGCATCGACAGGTACAACAATCTTTTCTGAAGACCGTGTTTTTACTCCCACAGATACTGCCATCACCCCCTCCAATTCAAATGGCTGATAAACAAGAGAAGTAATTGAATGTACAGACATTGTAAGATAGATAGTTGCAATGGATAGTAGGGAAGAAAACAGGGCATGAAATAATTCACATTTATGTTGTCTAACCAAAGAGAATAGCATGACATAATTTCACATATATGATGGCTAATTAAACGGGATAGCATGACACGATTTCACATTTATGATGGCTAACTAAATAGGATAGAATAACTTACTTCAAGATATGATGACTATGTAAATAGGATGACATGATATAACTATACGATGTGTCTATTAAAGTGGTTGGCATGCCATAATTCATAAACATGTCGTCAATGGAAACATGATGGCATGATATAATTCACGGATAGAATGCAATAATTCAAAACATGATGACTATGAAACATGATGTGTATGTAAACATCATAGCATGATATAATTCAAATATATGATTTATATACTAAGCAAGTGAGCAAAGGGCAATCGCATATATGATGTGTCAACTAAGGAGATGGCATTCAATATTGTGTATATGATGTAAAAACTAAGCATTGCAAGACAACATATGCATGATATGAGTAATATAACCCTGCCAAGTTTGAGAGTACACCTCAGGGGGATAATAGGACTGGGCATCTACCTCTGAATCCTCTTCTCCAGAGCTGTCTGTAACCAGCAAGATATTTGCTTTAGTAGGTAGCATTGTTTGCTCTGAAGACCTTGTTTTCACTCCAGATTTCTCCATCACCAATTCAAATGGCTGATGCACATGAAGAGCAGTTGAATATACAAACATTGTCGACAAATGCAATGAGTAATACAAAAAAGGACGGCATGATATAATTCACATATATGACGCTTGGCTAAACAACATGACATTGCATATAATTCACATGCATAATGCCTTGCAACAAGATAACATTGCATAATTCACATATATAATGTCTTGCAACAAGATGGCATTACAAAATTCACATACATGGTAATTAGACACTAAACAAGTGGCATTCACACAAAGCATGTCTAAACTAAGAAAATGGCATGCTAATGCAAGACACCATATGCACGATCTGAGCAATATAACCTTGGCAAGTTAGAGCATGCACCTCAGGGGGGAATAGTACTGGTCATCTATCCCCGAATCCTCCTCCGAGGAGCTATTCATAACCAGCAAGACATGCGCTTCGTCAGATAGCATTGTGTGCTCTGAAGACCTTGTTTCCACTCCAGATTTTCCATGACCGTGTTGAATGGCTGATGCACAGGAAGAGTAACTGAATGTACTAAAATTGTTGAAAATTTTAATACGTAATAAAAAATGATGGCATGATATAATTCACATATAGGATGACTGGCTAGCCAGGGTGGCATTGCAAAATTCACATATATGATGCCTGGCTAAACAAGATGGCATTGCATGATTCACATATATGATAAAGAAACTAAACAGATGTCATTCACACAAAGCATGTCTAAACTAAGCAGATGACATATTCGATGTATAAAGTAAGCAATGCAAGGCACCATATGCATGATATTACCAACATCAGCATGACAAGTTAGAGCGAAAACCTCATGGGATAAATAGGAGTGGTCTTCTCCTTCTGAATCCCGCTCAGAACAGTTATCTTCCTCTTAATTACAATCCGAAATGGTTGGAGGGGAGCTGCCTTTGCACCCACCATGGAGTGATGTCTGCATGAAATTTTATTATCACGCAAGGCTCATCTCTTTTTCTCTACATGTTCAGTCCCATTGTGTACAATAACTGACATGCATAGGAATAAAACATAGTAAGATTATGTAAGGAGTGCATGCACAAATCCAGAGTGATTGTAGCAAACTGTGGATATACCCAAAACCGATGATTGTAGGAAGATAATAGCTTCAGTTAGAAAATACAAATAATGGCTCCTTTAATATTTGTTTCCACCCAACATGAAACTCATAGTAGACACCCAAGATTAACCAGATAGTAGAGAAATAGTATTGATTGCTGCCCCAATATGTACGCCACAACCATTTAGAAACTCAAGTTTGAGCATTAGTTTGGACCTGGCTCAGAGTCTAATAGGTGAACAGGACAATAAAGTAGCATGTCATCATATTAAGCAATGCATAATGTAAGAAGACACGAAAGAGAGCGACCTCTCTTGCGGACCCGTGTAGTCCTCAAGGTCATCTGCTCAGTTGATGATGGTAATGCAGTTGTCGTGGCTGCCGCCGGCGGGGAAGAAGATCTGAGGTGGTGAAAGATAGTCTGGAGAGTAGATCCCTGCTGTGGTGAACCCTTCCATCATTGGAGCAGCTGAGCTGGGGTGGAACACAATGCAGCAGGAGCCGGAGAAACCACACAAGGTTTTCTTTGACACATATCTGTAATAGAAGTAATTGTGTAAGGGCTTGTTTGAATCTGAGGATTCTAATAATGCAGGGATAGGAAATACACAGGAATAGGATAGGAATGCACGCGCAACATAGAGAATTTAAAAACACATGATTTCTGCCAATCTGGGTGTTTGGTTCACAAGATTTGGAACCTCACAGGATGCAAAGAAGCATGGTGAGATTAAGTCAAACCACAAGAAAATGTACGGTTATAATTCTATTATGCTACTATCTCTTAGTCTTGTGCTTCATGAATAGGAATTCAAAAAGGAGGACAAGTGGATATTAAAAATCCGACGGTTTTTCTTTCAAGGAGACACTAAAGGAACAAATCCTACAGTTTACTTTGCTCCATTGCTTTAAACCAAATGCATGAATAGTAGTAACATAGGAAACTTTCCAATTTCTATGTTTTCCTTCACTTTTCGTTTCAAGCACTGGAAATTCTAGTAGGTAGGCTTGAGCAGGTAAAAGCCTACACTCAAAAAATGTATTTGTACTACTTCTACAACTTTGGACCCGGGCCACTTCCCTACTAGCTCAACTTCCAGGCCCATCTACAAATGCACAACTCAAACGCGCAGAGATAAATAATGATGGCGTTCAAGAGAGTCCATCATGGATAGCTAAGTTACATGGTACCTCACTTCTTGTCATATAGTAGGAGAAACTAATTGTATTTCACGTTACTACATGTGCTCAGTGGACAATATATGTAACATGTAGAGTAAAAAAGAGATGCAACAAGTGTACAACCTCTTTGGCGAAGCCATGTCAATCTCAGCGTGATTGGGTTGGTCGGTGAGGATGCTCCGGCTGATTTGGCTGTCGGAGGAGGGGAAGAAGATCTTAGGCGTCTAGAGATTGAGCCCTGGGTACTGCTCCACTGTGATGGAGGGTTTTGTCGTTGGAGCAGCTCCGGTGAGTTGTACGACGGCCAGGCTGGAGCAAGACAAGAGAGACAACGTTAACCTGAGTGGAATTCTAATAGCATCTCCAATAGATGACATAAAATACACAACCACAAAGTGCTAGATGTAGAATACATCAGCCGCTCATCTCTGAACTTAACTGTCGAAACTGAATTTAACTGTCAGAACTGAATTTAACTGTCGAAACTGAATTTTGCTGTCGAAACTGAATTTTATTGTCAAAACAGAGCGCACTAGTAGCAAAAAAGCAGTAGCAGCAACAACAGCCGCGCCTGGAGTAGCAGTGCATGCGAGAGCTAGGGTAGCTGGTAGCAACATCTCGGGTAGCAGCTGAAGGGGCTCGAGGGAGAGCGGGATCTACTGCTCGTGCAGCAGCAGCGCGTGCAAGAGTAGAGCAGTAGCGCAAGCAAGAGCGAGAGCAGCAGCGCAATCAAGAGAAAGAGTGAGAGCAGTAGCGCGAGCAAGAGCAAGATCAGACCAGGCAGGGGACCGAGAGCAAGAGTAGAGCAGCAGCGTGAGATAGAGCGAAAGTAGCAACAGCTCCTACTGATGTGGATGTCGCCGCCGAGGGAGCGACGCCGTGGAGGAAGTGGCCGGCGATGCCGCTGTGAATGGAGCCGCTCCATGTCGGCTCAGGACCGAGCGTCGGCGGCACCGTTAGATCAAATCAAGAAGAAAATGCGGCGATTAATGGAGAACCTCTTTGGTGGCGCCGATTATGCCTCTACTTCATCCGAGGAACCGGTGATGATGCTTATCTTTCGGTGGTGCAGGTGAAGACGGCGGTGTGGGAATGGAGGTGGCACAAAAGACAAGGGGAACGTCGGGGCAGCTCCTTGGGGGTGGAGGACAGGGTGGCTAAACTGGCGGGACGACGAGATCGATGACGGATCCTCATCCGGTGCGGTGGATGAGGGACGTCGAGGTGTTTTTGAGGACGACGTCGTCGGGGAAGAGGCTCCGGCTGGGTGGCAGGCAGAGGAGGGTGTGGGGCTTCATGGGTTTTTGCAGCCTCGGTGTACGAATGGGTGGGCGGATGGGATGGGAGGGGGGAACCATGGCTTAGGGACGCGCTTGTCTGAAATGTGGGGTAAGTTACGAAAGTACCCCCACCAATTTGAGCTAGGCGGTTCTTTCGGTTCAAGGGTATCATGGACATTTCACATGTCAGGATTTCACAGGAGGTGGGATTTTTCGCGCGCGTTGTAATTTTGGGATAGCAAGGCGCGGGTTGAGATGGAGGGACTTTTTGGAGCACAATGAGACAAAGATATATCTTAAATATTTTGGGGTAACAAGGTTAACTTGTACAAAAGAAAGACAATTCACACCTCATCACTAGAGAGAGCCATGTCCCGTTTTACTATATTACTAGAAATGCTTGCAAATACAACAAAAAAAACTAAAAACTCGGGACAACAAACATAACGTGTACAATACCAAATCAATTTGCACTTCCCTCAACAATAAAAAAATAATTCGTGTTGTCTAGCATATGGACTAAATTTGAGTACATTCTCCCTGTTTTAATGGGATTGTACTCAGGTTAGTTATACAACCATCTAAATATTATCTTCACAACACATGACATGAATATAGGAGTAGTAAATTCCTATATAAATACGAACTACATGTACATACGATCTCAAACTCAAATATATGTATCCATTTTATGTTGAATTCAACTCATAGTACATGTATGCTCTAGCTAGATGTTCGTAATCTAAACCATGCACTACTAGGAAAATGCTTATAAATAGAATTTTAGCAGTAGCGTTTGTTTGGGACACATGCTACTGCTAATTTGCAGTAGCGCTAGTTTTGGAGCGCGCTACTGGTACTGGTTAGCAGTAGCGTTGTTTAGCATAGGACGTGCTACTGGTACATGTGCCGCAGGGCCTAGAATGGAAGCCCACTTAGCTGTAGCGTTTCCTGTCCACCTATGCTACAACTAGTGGGCTTAGCGGTAGCGCTGGCGCATACCCAGCGCTTCTACTATTCCAAAAGAATACTCGCGCCCCCGCACCCCTGCGCACCCCTCACTTTGATCGATCCCCTCCGCCCGCCGCCTCCACGGTTAGGGTTCCACCCGCGGCGCCGCCACAGCGCGCCACCT
>NW_024117803.1:0-13741 GCF_003073215.2 Triticum urartu | reverse complement strand
CTTTATCGGTCAGACCGCATAACAACATATGTTGTTCCCTTTGTCATTGGTATGTTACTTGCCTCGAGATTCGATCGTCGGTATCTCAATACCTAGTTCAATCTCGTTACCAGCAAGTCTCTTTACTCGTTCCGTAATACATCATCCCGCAACTAACTCATTAGTTGCAATGCATGCTTGCAAGGCTTATAGTGATGTGCATTGCCGAGTGGGCCCGGAGATACCTCTCCGACAATCGGAGTGACAAATCCTAATCTCGAAATACGCCAACCCAACAAGTACCTTTGGAGACACCTGTAGAGCACCTTTATAATCACCCAGTTATGTTGTGACGTTTGATGGCACACAAAGTGTTCCTCCGGTAAACGGGAGTTGCATAATCTCATAGTCATAGGAACATGTATAAGTCATGAAGAAAGCAATAGCAACAAACTAAACGATCAAGTGCTAAGCTAACGGAATGGGTCAAGTCAATCACATCATTCTCCTAATGATGTGATCCCGTTAATCAAATGACAACTCATGTCTATGTTTAGCAAACTTAACCATCTTTGATCAACGAGCTAGTCAAGTAGAGGCATACTAGTGACACTCTGTTTGTCTATGTATTCACACCTGTATTATGTTTCCGGTTAATACAATTCTAGCATGAATAATAAACATTTATCATGAAATAAGAAAATAAATAATAACTTTATTATTGCCTCTAGGGCATGTTTACTTCACTTCAAATTTATTATATCCATTGGAGTTCGCTCCACATAAGGATGGTGTCATCCGCATATTGGAGGTGCGAGACTCCACCTACTGCAATCAAGTGGGCCACCACCGCACATAGATGGCCAACACATCTCACTTTATACATAATGGCTGCTGAGCCATCAACAACAATATTAAATAAGAACAGAGAGAGTGGGTCATCTTGCCTCACCCCCTCTCGAGTGCTTAAAAAATGGGTCTGTCTCCATATTAATGTTGATGGCAGTGTGCCCACTACTAACAAGCTGCATAATGCGGGTAACCCATCTATGGTTGAACCCTTTGCACTCAAGGGAATCTTGTGTAGAAATCCCAACTAAGCGTATGATAAGCCTTATTGAAATCAATCTTGAAAAAGACCTCCTTTTGACGTTTAGTCTTAACCTCGTGAATGATTTCATGTAGTGCCAGTAGCCCATCATGAATTAGATCACCCTTAATGAAGGCGACTGGTTTGGATTGGTAATTCGAGCTACTATAGGTGTCGCCCCAATGGCGTGCGCCTTGGCTAGGATGCGGGAGATCACGTTAATAACTGTGATCGGTCGAAACTGGCGAATGTCCGTCGCCCCAACTACTTTGGAGGTCAACATAACCACTTCATAGTTAAGGCAGGATGTGTCGAGCACCCCTTTATAGAAATCCTGGAATATAACCATCGCCACCCTTTAACGACCTTCCAGAATTTCATAAAAAATTCGGACAGGAAGCCCAGCCGGGCCCATGGCAGAGTCGGGTTTCATCGAGTTCAATGGCGCTTCAACTTCAGCCACTGAAAAGGGCTCCATGAGCCTCAGACACCCCCCCCTAGAGACCCTCATCTCGAAGGGCCATACATCCTCCCGAAGACTCACCTCAGCCCATTGTTGACCGTTGAAAAGGTTTTCATATAAACCATCAACATGAGAGTGGATCTCCACCTTGTCCCGAAGCATCGTGGGACCATCCCAAAGGACCACATTTGAGGATCGACGATGACGGCTGTTGGCAATAGCCTGGAAGTTCACCCGTAAATGTCAAATTTAAACGGCCTCGAAGACAACAGTAAATCTCCTCGTTTCAGAACAACGTCATGAGGCTATCCTCGAGAGCATATCTCTCCATCCATTCCTCCGGATCCAGACCCACCGTGGTTGGCCTATCATCAAAGGACTGGATGGCCACAAGGAGCTCCGCCTTGCAGATCCTCAAGTCTCGCCCAGTTTGGACCCCTAACCCCGCGTGAATTACCTCGATAACTTGGTACAGTGATGCCAAGTGTATAACACCGACATCGATCGGTTGGGGAGTCCAGCGCCTCGAACCACTACTTGACCGCCTTGGCAAAACCCGGCTGGCATAGCTAGAACAACTCGAAATGAAACCGTGGCGGTGACCGAGGACTAGTTTCCCTGGATGACACCAAGGGGACATGATCTGACCAGTGGCAGTGCCAGCACCAGGAGGCTGTGCGTTCAAATGCACCAATCTTTTTGTAATGTCTTATTTTCTTGTATAAATATGAACAAAATTAAGTTTGCAATAAAAAAAAGTTATGGGGGACCCAACCTTAGTCAGTAGTCACTGCTCGAAGAGCTGCTAGGGGAAATTTATGTTCCCTTCAAATGCAACACTCATAGTATCATAGTGCTAAACTCTGATCTTTGTCTATTTTGCTCTTTGAAATTTGTTGAACGCCATGTTCAAAATGCTGAGCTGACAACTTGACGCTCGATCCAGGTTAGTATCTCTCCCTCTCTTTTTTTTTTGCTGGGAATCCAGTTTAGTATCTCAAACATTAAATGGTAGTGATATATGGCCCTGGAAACTGATCAAACGAACTAATTCCTATAGTAGTATATGTGGACCCAATCAATCTCTAGTGTGCAGATATCTCCATCAAAAATACACTCGTCTTCTCGAGCACAAAATTAATGCCCAATACTTATCATTATACAAAGAAAGGAAGTAGTTAATGCCTCAATTAGTGAGAAGCGAGTCGAGAGCATATCCATCCAAGAGCGTTCACCTATAAAAGCATCCCTGCTCGATGAATCCATCCTGTACCTTCCGAGACTGTATTCCGTTGCCTTGTGAACCAGCACTCTTGCTCGATCAATCGATCGATCCTGTGCCCGGCCACTGGTTGGCAACCATCTTAGGCAATGGCAGGTCGCCCGTTGCTGGCCCCGGCCGTCACGCTGCGTCCTCCTGGACCAGCGTTGGGCTCGAGGGCCTCGCTATACGTCGGCGACCTCGATGATGGCGTGGCGGAGGGGCACCTCTATGCCCTGTTCTGCAAGGTGGGGCCCATGGCGTCCCTCCGTATATGCCGGGACGTCACTGACAGGTCACTTGGGTACGCCTATGTGAATTTCTACAGTCACGAGGACGGTGAGTGTGTCTTCATCTCTTTTTTTTTCGGGGTTGTCTTCGTCTCTTTACATGTTCATCTAATCAGGCTTGGATCCGGGATACAAAGAACCTACGAGGTTGTGTGGTTATAGATCTATTTGGTTACGAAGTCTGTGATTTACTAGATTTCCCATACAAGATGTGGCACAACATGGTTGAAGTTTTATTTTGGCATTTTCTTGTTCTGGTCAACCGAGGCGAGGGTCTTTTGATGAAACGTGCGTAGATAGTGTGTTGACCTGCAGTTTGTAGAACAACGTGTCACTAACATGAGGAGTGTCGGAATCCGTAACCGATTCGGGTTTGTGTAATCTGGTGCTATCGGAATCGGTCTCGGAATAGGATAAATGATTGGCAAAAGCAAATGGACACACACATTGGTTGCAATTAAACGGGTGTTTACCTACATGCCATATATTTCTGTCATAGAAGAAATTGACATGTTCCTATTATTGGTGATGTCTTTCTTATTCAGGTCATAACACTTGAGAATTGAATCGCAAGTTGAATTGTAGTTTGTTGTTAAGTTAGGTTGGTTGTTTTCAAATTAGCCAACATTAATTGCTGTTTGTGTCTGAGTGAAAGGCTTCATACACTGCTTGTGTTTATTATGAACAGAAGAGAATAGGAATTTGGGCTAAAATCCTATTAAGAGTTCTCCATAGATTGTGCACCATGGGGTAGAAAATCGCCGTAGATAATATAGTGTTGTCGGAATCCGACTCAGAACCGGATGTATGATTTGGGAAAAACAAGTAGACACACACAATTCTTCCAATTAATATGTGTTTATCTGTTCGCTGAGTTGTCTATCTTATTTATGTTGTAACATTTGGGAGTTGAATCGTTAGCGAGAGGAATTAGTTTTTATTAAATTAGGTCGCATGACTTGTTTTCAATTCAGCCAAGATTGATCATTGTTACCAATGAGGGAATGACTTCATAGATTGCATTTGGCGATTAGGAAGAGAATGGAATTTTGACTGAATCTCGATAAGACTTCTTTATAGATTGGGTTTATGCACATTCCATAAGAAAACCAAGACCCTTGCTTTGATAGATCACAACAAGAAATATAACTTCAATGCACTATAGATTAGGAAGAGAATGGAATCAGCAGTTTGCAGATTGGGAAGAGAATGGAATCAGCAACTTGTAGAACATGTTGCTTAGCACTGACATCCGTGTTAGAATCTGTAACCGATTCGGGTTTCCAATATGGCACAAAATCTTTGTGGAAACAAATGCTGTCAGAATACGACTTAGAGTCGGATGTATGATTCAGAAAAGTCAAGTAGGCACACACACCGGTTGTAATTAATGTGTTTTTATCTACCTATATATTTTTGTCACAAACTAAATGTTCCCATTATTGTTGATGTCTTACTTATGCCGTAATACTTGGATTGAATCGTCAGCTAGAGTAATTGTAGTTTTTTGTGAACTTTGGGTTGGTTTGTTTCAAATTAGCTAACATTATTTGTTGATTCCATCTGTGTTTATGGCTTCATAGATTTCTTCTGGTCATTATGAATAGAAAATAATAGAATTTGGGTAAAATTCGACGCGGATAATAATGTTGCCGAATATGTCAGAATCTGAGTCAAAATCGGATATATAATTTTGAAAAATATAGTAGGCACACACAATTATTATTTCAATTAATGCATTTTTTCTACTTGCGGGATTCTGTCATAAACAAAATGTTATGTTCATATTATCGGCGTCGTCTATCTTACTTACAATCTAACTTTTGGGAGTTGAATTGGTTTGCGAGAGAAAATTTAGCTCTTTGTTAAATTGGGCCACACGGTTTATTTATAAGATAGCCAAGATTTGTAGATTGCACATGGGAATTAAGAACATAAGAGAATGGAAGTAGAGCTTAAATTTCCTTATGATTTCATTGTAGATTGTGCACCATGCATGGTGTAGAACATCATCATGGAAGTTAACATTGTCACAATCCGACTCGGACTCGGATGTGCATATGATTAGGAAAAAACAAATAGCTAAACAAGAATTTGGTTACAATTAATGTGTGTCTATGTTCTTATTTCTTTCTATCTAAACAAAAGGACATGTTTCTGTTATTGGTGTTGTTTATCTTTTTTATGGTGTAACATTTGGGAGTTGACTTGGTTAGTGAGTGATTTTTTTTAAAGTTTAGTCCATGCAGTTTGTTTTATAGTTTAACAAATATTCATTGTTGTTTCTATTGATTCCTTCATAAGTTGGTGTGGCAATTTGGAAAATATAAACAAGAGGGAACTGAATGTGGGTTAAAAGTTCGTTAAGATTTTTTCTAGTTTGTGCACAATGGTGTTGAAACGTGCTACATTACACTAGGTAGATTGTATGATCATGATGCCCCATGGATTTCATAGTTAACCTATTCAAATATTCATTAGTTTATCCATGCTCCACGCTGCCAAATTAGTGAAGAGCAAAATTGTACATAGTTCAAATTGGATATTAGCTTTGCATATCGGACATCCGATAATTGTCTGTTCGATGAACATCCAGTCATATATAATACACCATGTTCTATCGTGGTCAATTATACATATACATACCATACCTACACTATTGTTTTCACCTTAACCTGATTTCTTTTTCTTTGCATGTTTGCTTGCCCTACTAGAGGATTTGAGTTTAATACCACAATTACCTCTAATAATTTTGTATGTGATTGTTTTGCAGCCAAACATGCATTAGACTCTTTAAATTTTACCCCTGCCAACGGGAAGCATATTCGAGTTATGTTCTCGAATAGGGACCCAACGCTGCGATTGAGTGGAAAGGCCAATATATTCATAAAAAATCTTGTGCCAAATATTGATGGCAAGAGCTTGAGTGATATGTTTGGTCAGTATGGCACTATACTATCATGCAAAGTGGCCACTCACTTTAATGGTCAATCAAAAGGGTACGGATTTGTTCAGTTTGCGGACGAGACATCTGCCAATGATGCCATCGACAGCTTGAATGGCAAGTTGGTGAATGGCAAACGAATTTTTGTAGGTCTCTTCATTCGTCGGCAGGAGAGGCAGCCAAATATCAGCTTGAGTAATTATACAAATGTATATGTGAAGAACTTGCCAAAGGAATTCACTCACAATGACCTTCTGCAAGAGTTTGGTCCATTCGGTACAATTACTAGCGCTATAATCATGAGAGATAATGATGGAATATCCAAATGCTTCGGATTCGTTAACTATGGGGAATCAGAATGTGCTGCAGAAGCTGTGAAATTCTTAATGGGAAGATGATTAAGGATACAATTTTGTATGTGGGAAGAGCTCAGAAAAAGTCAGAAAGAGAAGCAGAACTGAAAGAAAACTTTGAGTGTGCGAGAAATGAGAAATTCAAAAAGTTTGAAGGGCTCAATCTATACGTGAAGAATCTAGATGATAGTATTAATGATCTAAATCTTAGAGGGTTATTTGAAGTTTTTGGTGAGATAGGATCATGCAAGGTACTTCTCTCTTTATTTGCTAGCTAATTCTGTTTCTTAATATCATGGCTCACCTTCTTAACATTTTGTTAGGTTATGGTTGATTCACAAGGAAGGAGCAAGGGTTATGGCTTTGTGTCATTTACAACTATTGAAGCTGTCCACAAGGCTGTAAGTAACATGGTTTAGTTGTATGCAAACCTGCCCAATGCATCCAGTTGACTAGTTTAGATTATTAAATCATCTTTAATCAATGTGGTAGATTGACGGGATGAACAGGAAGATAGTCGGCAAAAAGCCATTGTATGTTGGTGTAGCTCAACGCAAAGAGGAAAGACGAGTGATGCTAGTGGTAAGTCTTTCCCAAGTGATCATTTTGTACATTAGGTGCCTTCTGCTGATAAGTGATAAGTACTGACTTCTTTTAATTAATCTTAAATGCTGATAAGTGCTGTTTGAGTTCTAATATTGCTATGTGTCCATGTCTACTACATGTCCAATTATTCACGTATTATTTGTTTCATTTTTACACATATCTGATGAACTAAAAGAAAATCTGTTCAGTTATAAATAAGTTGTATATTGTCCCATCCTAAGAATAACATAAACTGAGAATCAATGTGGATGAGTGTTAACAAAATGGTTATTTATTTACCGTCCAAATAAAGTTAAGTAAAACAGGTTCTCTCTTGTCACCTGTGTGTCACTGAATATTTGAACATTAGATCTGCAACTGTTTCAAGAATATAAACAAGGAACACAGCACAAGCTTAATGCTACCGACATTGTTTCTAGGCCCACTTTGCTCGTATTCAGAACACAGGAGTTCTAGCACCCGCAGTACCACAAAATTTTGCTCCCCGTCAGTTCTACGTCGGTCCAGGAGTGCCTGGCATGTTCCCACCACAGGTTCGTGCAGGCTTCGGGTATCAACAATTCCCACAACAGCATTTCAGTCCTTGGGTTCCTAGCGGCATGACGCCATATACGTATAACATGCCGAGGCCACTGCACCATGCTTGGCGTGGTGTGCATCAAGAAATCAATCTACACCGACAGGTATTATGGCATGAGAGATGAACATTTTTTGACTTAATTTTTTTAATCCTTAATTCATCAGCTACTCTTGCAAAGTGCATCCAGCCGTGCCCATGTTCAGATTATGTCACAAGTAGTCAATTCACCTGACTTTCTTGCTTTTACAATGCAGATGGTGTACCCAAATACCAACCAAGCCTTCACATACATGCCAAATTCTATGAATGTGAATGCCAACTCTGTGATGGTTCCCCCGGGCTTCGCACAAACTGATAGTACTGTCTCTACTCCATCTGTTCCAAGCAAGAACACCACCACCACTGCTGTAGATTCTTCTTACCTGGAGAAACAACATCCCGTAAGGACAGTGGAATTATATTAGGACGTGCTAATTTCACAGTTACAAATTTTACTTGGCATGCATGTTTATATATTAGCCATTTATGTCAATGAAGGGTGAATTTTTAGTTTGGTCGTATACTTTGTTTATCTTGCAGATTCAAGACGAGAAATTGTACCCACTGGGCGAACTGCTTGAGCCAGAATTAGGAGGGAAGGTGACAGGGATACTGGGTGAAGCAATGGAAGCTCTGCAAGGATGGAAACTGGAAGAGGCCAGGGATACTGTTGACCTTGCAACCATACCATCATCATCGACCTTGAGTGTTAGCAGAGATGCTATTGACCCCGCTTCGACAGCGTCGTCCTCGAGTGCTTCCGCTGACGGTGCTAACCTTGCTCGGTCACCATCATCCTCGAGTGCTTGAACGCTGGTTCCTAACATCTCTGTCGACCTGAAATTTAGATGGTTGGATAATGTTTAAGAAGATTCCTGGTTTGATGTTGCTTCATGATATTTTCGGTCATGAGTTTTATTCTTGTTTGTTTGTTTGTTCTTAGGTTAAAGTGCAACTGCATTTTCCCCAATATTTAGGATAAATTCATCAAATAAAAAATTAGACAGTGCCCTGTTCCTTTGGCAGTGATCCTAGTTTCTTCCAATATTACGTAAAAGATATAATAGTTTAACGATATCTGTTTAACAATTCATGATGGCCTCACAAAACACACACACACAAACCAACCAAAAGTGCAAATAGGGTGTTATGGCAAATAGCTTCAGCCTCTAAATCAGCTAAATTGATGCTAAACAGGGGCTTAATGGCGCTAAAACTGCTAAGTAGTATATGGAGATGTCGACTAGAATTTGCTTTTCTCTTCTACAACTATTTTCTCCTAATCTTTTGTAAGTTTATATATTACTAATGTTCAACTCATCTACCCGGGGAAAAGGCCCTCTCCTCCATGACAGAACGAAAATCCTAAGCCCCCTCGCCGCGCGCCGTACAACGCCCCAGGGTAGCTTGTGCCAAACGGTCAATGTGCCCGCGGGTTGCCTCAGGCGAAGGCGTCGGCGGCGTGAACCATGTGCAGTGGGATGCTAGGGGTGAGAGACCACAGGAATGTTTAGAGTATTGTGCACATCTCACAGATTGCTAGATGTTTCATGTGATGTAGAAGTACATATGTGCATTCAAACTTGTCGATAGATGCATGGAAGAAACTACTTAAGAATTCTGAGGCATACAATGTGGAATTTGCAAGCTTCATCTCCGCAGGTGTATAGCACCATGCATGTGCCATCAAGCTTACGTAACCGTTGAATATGATTACGTCTAGCTCACCAAACAGCCCTGCGATGCAGGTATGCTGTGTTTCTTTCTCCTTCTCTTAAACACGTAATCCTTGAGCGCTGCAACCATAGCATCGTTTCTCTGTAGAGAAGCTCATCAAGCTCATGCATCTTCTGCCGGATGAAACGATGATCGACATTGTTCTCTTGCAAGGATGCAAGTTCAGACCGGAGCCTCTCAATATCACGTAGCACATGCCCAAAGGTTTTACTGCTCCATTTCCAAAGATTCTACAGAGTTCCTTCAACGAGTTTGACACCGACTCCACTCCGCACCCATGTGTCGGTGCACAAAATTAGGGGCTCTCCTTTTGCACCCCTTAACTTGTGCACAGGCAGTCAGAGCCGCGCCCACGGTCGCACTGAGCAGGGAAGAGGAGGGATGCCGGACGACAAGACAACTGAAGCAACGCCAAGACCAGAGACACAAAGAGCAAGGGAGCGAAGTGGACTTCCCCGGCAAGACTCTTGCCGGGGCAACCTCCGCAGCCCCGGCAAGAGCCTTGCTGGGGCAACTTGCCCTATGCCAGCTGAGCACGCCGCCCTTGAGCCAAGGGGTTCCAATGCCATCAACCGCATCGAAACCAAGGCTCGGGAGGCACCTGCATGGTGGCATGCAGATCTTTGTGGAGATCATAAATACACAAGATCAGATGAGAACCAGAAGACGACAATCCTTTGGCGAGATCCTTGCCAAGGAAATCCATGTGACCCCCGGCAAGATCCTTGCCGGGGACGACAACGGTGCCACGGCAAGACCCTTGCCGGGCCCCCGGCAAGACCCTTGCTGAGGACATCTGCGGGGCCGCAGCCAGGCCCACGTCTGTCAAGACTCCACCACCGCTCCCATGCAGCTGCTAGCTCAACCAGTTGGGCAGGCGTCTACGTGGCAGCATGCGGCCTCCACACCGACTCAGCAAGCACCTGCGTGGTGGCACCGCTCCCATACAACGCCTCGTCGGCTCGGACGCGCGTCGGAGCCAGGCGAGGTGGCGACAGCTGGGATGAGCTTCCTTGCCGTCCCCGATAAAGCAAGAGGGGCACGTTGGAAGCACATTAAATGTGTTTGTCCGACGGTGCCAGAGGATAGACTCAGCCACGATACTCCTTTCCACCTCCTGTGTGCCACTGTGGCAACCCCTTTTGTCTATAAAAGGAGGCCCGAGGCGTACTGGAGGAGGATTCGGATCTTTGGAACTAGGGACACAGCGTAGCTAGTTCAAGAACTCAAGAACACTCAAATATACATCAAAGCAGGACTAGGGTATTACGCGTCTCCGCGGCCCGAACCTGGGTAAACGATCCTTGTGCTGACCGCCAGACCTGCTCTTTGCACAACTCTGCGCCCGCCAACCATAGAAGGGATCCCAGTGATTCCATAGGTGTCGTTTCCACCGAGATCTTTGGTCGCGTCACGTAGGGGGCACGCAGTTCTGGAAATCTGGTCTGGTTGAAGCAGCTGCTTCATCATGGTCGTCACTCCAAGGATGAAGACGACCGAACAAGTGGCATCCTCGGTGGATGCAATGAACACTCGTGCAGCAGCAAATAAGCTAAGTCATGCAAAACTTTGAGCAATTCCTTTTTATATATAAGGTTATCGTCCTCGACGATCTTGCCCTGTGTATGGAAAACCTGCACGCAATGGGGCCCTGCCACTATTGGCAACTCCCTCGTTCTATTTCGAGACCACTCAATAGTTCTAGCGGCTGCGTCGAGAACGGCATGGTGACCTTCTATGATTGGCAACGCTCTCGTTCTGTCTCGAGTCCGCTCGACAGTTCGAGCGGCCGCGTTAAGAGTAGTGAGGTGGTTTGCCCGACAGCAAGCACACCCTGCAGGCCATTGGGGATCCGTCCTCGAGGGGCCGCGACCTGGGTTTTCGCACCGGCAAGCCTACCCGATTAACGTAGGGTGTACATACAAAGGGAGATCAAATGGGAAAATAACATGCATCGTTTCAAAAGCACTTTAGAGTTATACTACATCAATTGTTGCTGCGGTTCTAACTAAAGATAAAAATTGTCTTGGTTGTGCACCTGCAACGGCGATAAGAAACGGGGTGCCTAGTCCCGGCGCTGGCCTTCTATCCTCCGAACTCCGTCGATGCGGCTGATGACGGGCTCGATACGCTCCTTGAGTGTCGCGGGGTCCATGTCCTCCGGCAAGCTATCCAGCGCAGCTTTGAAGTTGAGGTCAGGGTTCCAGTACGCCACCTTGGTGAGGACCTTGGTCATGGCACCCCGGCAAAGCCTCCAGGCCTCATCAACCAGAGAGGCCGCCCTGTTAGAGCGGAACTGCTCCAGGGCCCCGAGAACACCCTCGAAGAACAAGGTCAGCCTGGCATTGGGACTCACGTTCGGCTCCGGGACGTACCTCATGTTTGGCATCCCCATGGTAGCCAGCTGCGTGGTGATCCTACCGGTGATGTCGGCGAGGCGGCTGATCCAGAGGTTTTCGCCCTTCACAAAATCCTCGTGGTTGGCGGCTTCATTCTTCCGCAGCTGCCTCTCCTTCTCTAGATTCTTGGTTAGTGTCTCCTCCCGGGCCCTGACCTCCGACAGCGTACCCTCCAGACCCTCCAGCTTTAGCTTCAGGTCTTGGATGGAGTTGTTGGCCTTGGAGAGTAGCTCGGCCTTGCCGAGGACTGTGGCCTGCACATCAGCCAAATCGCCTTTGGCCGCGTCCCTCTCCCTCGTCAGCTCTAGGATCTGCTTCTTCAGCCCGTCCCTCTCCACCTCTAGCTCGTTCACCTTGCCGGCATGGACCTGGGCCTGAGCATTGAGTGCCTCTACTCCAGTTCCTGGGTCCGCTACACGACAAGCTCCTTGACCTCCTCGACCTTCCCGCGGAGTGTCACGGCGAGTTTCTCCTCGCGGGCGGCAAGGTCCTCCTCCTAGCAGTTCAGCGCGGCCTGGTGCTGGCGCCGAGCGGCCTCGTCCTTGGCGGCCTGTTGTCTCGCCGCCTCCCGGGCCTTCTCGATATCGGCCTGCTTCATGACAAGCTCCAGCTTGCGCTCGGCCAGCAGATCCTAGGCGGTCTTCTGTTCCTCACAGGCCTGGCGGAACCAAGCCTGCGTCTCGATGACGCACCCCTCGAGGTCCGCCTCTGCCTTGTCCACCGCTGCCATCCTGCACTTGGCCTTGTCCAGGCGGGCACGGTGAAGCGCCTGGAGCTTGTGGAAGTTGGCGCTCATGCCCTGGAGGAGCCTCTCTTCCTGGGAACCACCGCCATCGGCGCTCAGTTCGTCAACGACCTCAAGCCCGGCGGCGGCAAGCACCTCGTCGTCGAACACCTCCCCCTCAGAGGGCGCCCTGGTGCTCGCCGTCCATGGGAGGTGGACGAACAGGTCGTCGCTCACCTTCAGGTACTTGCTCGAGCCAGAGGCGGCGGAGGAGGAAGGATGGTCGTCAACCACCTCCTCCTAGACATGCCGGTCTCCCCGGCAGGCCCCTTGGCGGCGTCCTCAGCAACGCCCTTGGCGGCCTCCTAAGCGGTGATCTTGTCGGCCTCGGCCACGGCATCCCTGGCAATCTCCTTGATGAAGGTGTCCACGTCCTCTGGGTCCGCCGAGGAAGGATCTGGATTCCGAGAAAGGGAATGAGGCGAAGTCAAGACCAAAATTCAAAAGAAGAAAAACGAGCGGGGACAGAAGGCAAACAACTCACCCATGCCAAGCTGGGAAGAAGTGGCCCCCTCCCAACCAACGTTCGGTGCCGGGACGAAGCCGTCGGTGCCCAGGTTCGCCTCCTCCTCCTCCGTGCGCATGGGCTCGGTGCTTGGCGCCCTTGCTGGGGACGCCCCTTGGGGCGGCGTGGTTGATGGGGGTGGTGTGTTGGGGGTGGCCCTCAGTGACTCCTCCTGGTGCTGTCCTCCTCCTGCAACCACGGCAAGGTCAGCACCAAGAGATCGTGTCCCAGCACACGTTGATGAGGAGTGAGTGATGAACGCATGCTGGGGGCTGCGCCGGGGGCTGATATCCGGGCTGCTCTCCACCAGTAGCGGCGTACTCGAGGTGCCCGCCGGGGGCTGACCGCCTGTCGAGGCCCTGGCCCTCTTCGCCACCCTCTGGGCCAGCGTCTCCATATCCCTGCAAAGATGAGGACAAGTCAAGACAAGTGGCACGATCTAAGGGGACGGAGATGACAAAAGACAATATACTTACTCATCCTCCGCCCTCTCTTCCGTTGCCTTCCTCTTCCTCCTCTGGCTAAGAGACCCGAAGTCGAAGATGACCTCCGTGTCGTCGCCTGCGGGAGGAGGGGAAGCGGGTGGAGACCGAGGACGCTTGGACGAAGAAGAGGCAGTCGCTTTCTTCTTCGCCACCACAGCCTTCACCACCATCCTCGCCGCTGCGGCCCTCGTTTGGCGCACGGACACCTCTTGGGGTTGTTTCGGGT
>NW_024117802.1:0-12833 GCF_003073215.2 Triticum urartu | reverse complement strand
TCCGCAGCCGCGATGGCCCCGCCATCACCACCCCCACCACCGGAGCCTGATTAGAGTTGCCTTTTTTTGTCTTTGGGGCTTGTTTGGCTGTGCCCCCGGCCGGACCTCGTTTATTTTTTATCTGTACCCTCTACCTGTACTCTTATGTTGTTGGATGCTTGACGGTTATGCTTTATCTATACCTACTAATAAAGCAAGGTGTGTTTCTCCAATTTTTTCATCCGTTTACCGTCGAAATTTATTATTCTATCCGAGGTGGTACTAAATATTTGTGCATCCGCCTGTTTTTTATTTTAGCAATCCAGATTTTTTGTATTTGGGCCGCACACGCTGTGGCCTAGCATAGACAGCCCACTTAAGCTGCAAAGACACTATTTGATGCCCAGTGCGGCAGATAGTTAGACCATCGCACGGGGCGCACAAAACCGTGCCAGCCCATTTCGTTTTTCCTTCCATTTATTTATTTTGACTATCTGCTGCACTGGGAGTAAAAATTTCAGAATTTTGTTTTATTTTCAAATATTTGAAAAATGTTCAGAATTACAATATTGTGTCCCCGTTTCTTAAAATGTTTGGAACAAATTCTCGTTCCCATTTTTGTCGAAATTATGGACATATTCAAAAAAATTGGTATTTTCGAGAAAATGCATTTTAAAAATATTTCAAATTCAAAAAATATTCTTTTTTTAGTAAAATGTTCAGAAATTCAAAATAATGTCCGTGTTTAAAAATGAATTTTATAAAAAAAATTCAGAATGTTCGAAACATGTTCCATTTTCAAAAGTCGGTCACAACTTCAAAAAACGTTTGTGTTTTCATAAAAGGTTCATGTCTTCAAAAAATGATGTGGTTTCAGATTTTGTTCAGGCTATTTTTTGAAATTGGATGGAATATTAAAAACATTGTTCATAATTTCAAAAAATTCCAATTTTCCAAGAATATTCGGCGATGTTGTAGTATACTTATATATACTTAATAAAGCAAGGTGCGTTTCTCCAATTTTTTCATCCGTTCACCGTCAAAATTTATTATTCTATCCGAGGTAGTACTAAATATTTGTGCGTCCACCTGTTTTTTATTTTAGCAATCCAGATTTTTTGTATTTGGGCCGTACACGCTGTGGCCCAGCATAGCCAGCCCACTTAAGCTGCAAAGACACTATTTGATGCACAGTGCGGCAGATAGTTAGACCTGCGCATGGAGCGCACAAAACCGTGCCGGCCCGTTTCGTTTTTCCTTCCATTTATTTATTTTGACTATCTGCTGCACTGGGAGTAAAAAGTTGAGAATTTTGTTTTATTTAATTTTTGAAAAACATTCAGCATTACAATATTGTGTCCATGTTTCTTAAAATGTTTGGAATAAATTCTCGTTCCCATTTTTGTCGAAATTATGGACATATTTTTTTGGTATTTTCGAAAAAATGCATTTTAAAAATATTTCAAATTCAAAAAATATTCTTGTTTTAGTAAAATGTTCACAAATTCAAAATAATGTCCACGTTTAAAAATGAATTTTATAAAATTGTTCGGAATGTTCAAAACATGTTCCATTTCTAAAACTCGGTCACAACTTCAAAAAACGTTTGTGTTTTCATAAAATGTTCATGTCTTCAGAAAATGATGCGGTTTCAGATTTTGATCATGCTATTTTTTGAAATTGGATGGAATATTAAAAACATTGTTCATAATTTCAGAAAATGTCCAATTTTCCAAGAATATTCAGCAATTCATTTTTTAAAAAAAATTCAAAAATAGTTAAACCTGTTGTTGTAGTATGTTCTTAAATACTCGCGTTGGCCATTCGTTATCTGTAGGTGTTTGTTGCCATGGCTAGCAGCACGTGGTCGAGTCTTTAAGGTCATCTTTTCAGTCGTTCAACATGTCGAGTCTTTAAGGTCTTCCGAAAGAAACTCGGGATAGTAAGCCTTCTATATTCTTTGTTGAATGGAATTCACACAAAAAAATTGATATCCTATTTAAGAAAAATAGCAATCTATGTTAGTCTAGGAACAACATGATGCTTATGGATATTCTTCTCTCGTTTATGCCCATGTTATTTGACATCGACAACTCTATTTCATTAGGAATTTAATGTGGTCATATGGGCATCTTTTAATGGTTCTGTAAAGTAAATTAACAGATTCAGTCTACATGCTGTAAATAAATTATAACCTAAAGGATATATGTTTACTTATAATATACTTGATATAACACTGAGGTACGCACCCCTGTTTCCATCCATGTACCTTGTGTATGTAGACTATTATGATACAACTCTGGCCATGGATGTATAAATATTACATTAGTCTATTAATTCTAGAGATAAACAGTTACCATAGTTTCCAACTTCTGGCCATTCAAGAGATAAACAGTTACCATAAATATTCACACAGCGAGGTGATTGGCCATCATCGTCAGTAAGAGGTACAAACTTCTAATGTGGTATTTGTTTTGTTTGTTTCAACGGCACTACCATACTGCAAGGGATCTGAAACGCAGGTATTTTGGAACGGCAACTTCACCATCTATATGGCCACACAACCCCACATAACAAGTCAGGTTGAACCAGACAAATGGGACCCAACTTTATATCATTTTCCAAGAGTTCAACCATGGGATAGGTTAAAATTATTTAAATATATTCTTCTGAATAAATTGTAAACTTCCATAGCCATCCCGCCCTGTCCAGAAGGAAAAACAACAGCCAAAATTGAGTGAAATATATTTAAAAGAGTAGCTCAACAGATAACACTTAAAATCTTTCAGAGTTGACGGATACAAAAGTTGTTTGATTTGAATCCTAGATTAACCACCTGACCATAATCCAGAACTGGGTCACAAGGTTGGCATGTTTCATACGACTACTAATGCTATATTTATGCTTCTTGCATGATACCATGTGCTTCAGTTTCTGGTAGTCCCCATGAAGATATATACCTGAAGTGTTCCTGAAGGAGTGTTGAAGAATGAAAAGTGGAGTTTTAGTCAAGGGGAATATGATGGCAGACCATAGTATTATTAAGGAGCTCTTAAGTTGGTATGGTCCAGTACACCAGTACTCTCCACCATGCCATGTACTCAATGTTTCAAAATTTAAATAGCCCTCTACAGCTTTTACAGAATGAAATGCTACCCTACTGAATAATTTCCATGAATAGAACTAATACTACTAATATCCACTATTCATGTAGAAGATATAGTTCCTGTATGCTACATGCACCAAAACTACTTGGAGCTTATAAACACTTTTTCATCTATACACTTCTTAGGTATCATACACACTGTCCATAAGTTTAAGTAATTCGGGTACTAGAAAATAAGCATTTAGAGAACTTCCCAGTCTTCTGTTAAATTTACATGTATGGCAGTTTCCTGAGCGGTCATAGGTTTTTTCTCTCTTCTAATTCTGTACAACTGTCCGCTCATCTTTAGGTGGCGTATTTTGGAATCCGCTAAGACCAAGGAATTTTGTATTTGTTGGAACTTTGCACTGTTCTTTCGATGGTAAAAAGGGCAGCCCGGTGCACGTAGCTCCTGCTTGCGCAGGGTCCGGGGAAGGGCCCGACCACTTACTGTTCTTTCAATAAGTAATAGAATTATTCAGGCTAGACCAAGTCTTGGCTTAGTTCAGCCATAGATATGACCAAATGCAAAATCCATATTCTATTATATATCTCACTGCACACATTTTATACTCGGAACAGTAAACAAAGATGTGTATTATAGTAAAGAGCAATAGTAGCGTGGCTTTTTCAATGTGAGGCATTGTTCTTTATTAAAGATATTTTGTGATGATGCAGCATGGGGTCAGATAACTTTGAAAACAGATTCAGCTAAGGCACTGGACAATTCAGGTCACATAGGGGGCATCAAGTTATTTTGGTAAGTATTATAAATCATAGAACTTGCGGATGATTCTTTTCTTCTTGGGATCTTAAAAGAACACAATTGTTCATCTTGAACTGTAACCTGTTTGACAGATTTTCTCTAATTGCCTAGGAAATTGGAGTGACTTTCGTGCTTGCAGATACACTCTCTAGGTAAATAATTAACTTTTTTCCTTTTCTACCCCTTGACAGGGAGATCCAGGAAGGAGGCAAGTCTCTCCCACGACGTTGCTGTCCAAGTACATTAAGGGAGCTCCATGTCTTGGTTTGCCGCACGTACGTTTACCACACAGAGGAGCACATGTGCTCCTCATAATAGCAAGTTTGTAATGAATTCTGGAACCAATCGGGAGGTTAAATTCAGCAAAGCATATTCACCTGCAGTCAAATCACTTTTGGTGTGTATAAGTGCCATCAGAGATCAACCCGGACCCATCAACGTGCATAAACTAGATAAGTGCGCATATGAACGCTCAGGAGGCGTGCCAATGGCACGCCCCAACCACTAGTATACTTCAGATGTAGAGGCCGGGGGCAAGCCTCCTTTTCCAAAATAAACCTATATACTTCCACCTAGTTTTCACGCTCACTGCCTCTCCGATCTCTCATCTCACTCTCTGTTGTTGGCCCGCGCATCAGGGCCTGGCTTCCACGCTGAATCTTCTGTGCGGACTGGCTAGAGCGAGCCTGTCCACGCGTTCTTCTATCACAACGTACCAAGACGTCCAACCTAAATAACCACCAAATCAGAAATCAATGGCTACATCAAGCAAGTGGTGAAGCGATCGAGGACATGACTGCTGCAGGTGGAGAGGCATCGGATGCAGCAACCGAACAGGCACGTCATCAAGCTTCACCTTCACAATCCGAGTGTGGCGCTCGACACCCATGAGAACTATCAAGCATGTTATTGTGGCAGTGCTTTGTTCTTGGGTCATTTTATACAAATCTTCGCCTCCATTCGCCATTTTCAAAGGCCATGGTGTCGATCGCTATGCTTGTCTCGTGAAAAATTTGGAATGAAAGAATGCAGGGGTCTTTTGACACAAACCTTCCCCTTCATTCGTCATTTTCAAAATGATCAAGAACGATGCGGCCCATTGGAAAGCCGCAGGCGCGAAGCACTTGGGTAAACTAATGACAGGAGAGTAATGACTTTGTAATAAAGGGAATCAATGTAATATCACTCTAACTTCTTCTTTTTAATGGATGAGGCAAACATTTTGCCTTCGTTTCGAAAAAGAAAATGCTAGGTGTTTAGTCATCTTGGCCTAGTTTCGCCAGTTATGGCAATTTGTTTTTTCACTTTATTTTATCTCCCTTTGTGAGCATGTATGGAATCTTAGACCTTTTTGGACATTTTGCTTAGTAAATTGGTTGCATGCATCACTGTGATTCAGAGGCCTGGGATGATACGATCCACCGTTAAAAAAAACCATTCATCACCTTGAACTTTAGAGGTGCATTTATGTTTTGCGGTCTTAGAAATGGCTAGCGAGATACCATTATTGTCACATTATATCATGGTTGCTTTGATAATGTGTTGTTGTTTGAGATATCTTATTATTGCTCGCTAGCTGATTATGTCATTGAGTTAATATAATTTTTTAAGAGTTATTTTCGACATGGTTAGTTATAATCTTAGCTCAAAACCTAGATGCTGTTTAAGCTTATTTATGCAAACAAGAGCAAAAGATTTCGTAAAAGTTTTTTCTTTTTCACTTTCAGTTTATTAACTGAATTGCTTGAGGACAAGTAAAGGTATAAGTTTGGGGGAGTTGATACGTCTCCAATGTATCTATTTTTCTTAACGCTTTTCCTCTTATTTTGTACTCTAATTTGCATGATTTAAATGAAACTAACCCCAGACTGACACTGTTTTCAGCAGAACTACCATGATGTTTTTTTTGTGCAGAAATATAAGTTCTCGGAATGAAACGAAACTTTGCGAGGATTTTTTAAACATTAAGAGAGAATTTCTGGAGCTGAGAACCACCGGAAGGGGGAACCTGGGTGGGCACAACCCACCAAGGCGTGCCCAGGTGGATTGTCCCCACCTGGTGGCCCCACAGACCCTGAAACCAGCGCTATAAAATCCTATTTTTCTAGAAAAATATAGGGAAGAAAGAATTATCGTGTTTCACGAGATGGATCCGCCGCCATCTCCCGTTCTTCATCGGAAGGCCAGATTTGGAGTCCGTTTGGGGCTCCGGGAAGGGGGATCTTCGATCTTCTTCATCACCAACCCTTCTTCATCGCCAATTCCATGACGCTCCCCATCGAAAGTGAGTAATTCCTTCGTAGGCTCGCTTGTCGGTGAGGAGTTGGATGAGATTCACCATGTAAGCGAGTTAGTTTTGTTAGGGCTTGATCCCTAGTATCCATTATGTTCTGAGATTGATATTCCTATGAATTTGCTATGCTTAATGCTTGCCACTTTGGGCCCGGGTGCCATGAATTCAGATATGAATTGTTTATATTATCATCATTATGTTCATGTTCTAGATCTGATCTTGCAAGTTATAGTAACCTACTACGTGTTATGATCCGGCAACCCCGGAGTGATAATAGTCAGGACCACTCCCGGCGATGACCGTAGTTTGAGGAGTTCATATATTCACCGCATGTTAATGCTTTGTTCCGTTTCTCTATTAAAAGGATGCCTTAATATCCTTTAGTTTCCAATAGGACCCCACTGCCACGGGAGGCTAGGACAAAAAAATGTCATGCAAGTTCTTTCCATAAGCATGTATGACTATTTACGAAATATATGCCTACATTATATTTATGAACTGGAGCTAGTGCCGTATCGCCCTAGGTTATAACTGTTCCATGATGAATATCATCCAACAAATCATTGATCCAATGCCTACGAATTTCCATTGTATTGTTTCTGCTAAGTTACTGCTGCTACTGTTACTGTTGCACTTGCTATAAAACAATTACTATCACTGTTACCGTTATTGTTACTGTTGCTACTACTACCAAAACTATCATACTACTTTGCAACTGATCACTTTGCTGCAGATAATTAATCTCCAGGTGTGGTTGAATTGACAACTCAGCTGCTAATCCTTGCAAATATTCTTTGGCTCCCTTGTATCAAATCAATAAATTTGGATTGAATACTCTACCCTCGAAAACTGTTGTGATCCCTCATGGAGGTCCTTCGAACAGATCCGGGTGAAAGCTTGCTTTCTGCTTACTGCCAAAGCCGCCGGTGGTGGCGCTATTTTGCGACATTCCCTTCTTGAAGGCATCACCGAGGAGAAGTTCAAGGCCACTGTCTGCTACCTCCGGGGGAAACCCTAGATCAGTATATCGGAAGACGACGGCGTTCGTATGTCGTTTCCCCCTTGGGGCGTCGTTCTTGGAGGTGTGCACGGGCTCGAGGGACCAGTGGGTCGTATATTTGGTGGAGCGGTGCTTCATCCTACACATTGATGTCGACAGATCTCGACGGGGTGGCGCGATGCAGATTCGGCGTCCGATGTGTGAGGATGGACTCACGCAGGAGGATGACGCTGTCTGGCGTCGTGGTGGCATCGATGGCAGAGAGACCTGTCATGGTAGATGCAACAGTATAGCTCTGAAGATGGATTGATGGCAGGTGGCTGCGGCGGCCTCATACCCGGCAGGCGTCCTGGTTGAGGAGTGCGCTGGACTGGTAGGTGCCCCATACCCGCAGGCATCCTGATTGGGACCTTAGGTCTTAGATGTTTTGGTTTGGCTGTCAAGTCTGTTTGGTATTAGGCCCAGATTATCAGCATCCGTTCATCAACTGGATAGGAGTAGCGACAGATATTGCCTAGACGGTGGCTTTAGTCTTACTGTTGTATATCTTTGTAAGGTCTTGTGTGAATAATTAATAAAGTTGCTGCATGCATCGTCCAGATGCAGAGACCGAGAATTCTAGGCCCACTTTCGGACATGTGTTCTCAAGAGAGCAATGCACCTACGGTCTGGCCGGATTCATTTTCCCGGAGAATCTTGTGTGCTGACTGGCTAGAGCGAGCCTGTCCATGCCTTGGTTAACCACAACGTATCAAGACGTCCAACCTAGCTAACGACCAAACCAACAATCGCTGGCGTACAATATATACACATCAAGCAAGTGGTGAAGCGATCGAGGACCGATAGACCACATCGGTCTCCACTGGCCACTGCAGTGTGTTCTCTGAATATGCCAACTTGTGATGGAGAAACGAGTGGCCACCAGAGGAGAGAGGACACGACTCATGCTGAGGTCTTTGTATTTGGTTTATCCTTTCAACTTCTTCCCCGTACGTATTTCATTTCACACTACTGTATCCGTGCTTCCCGGTATTTACTCGGATGTTGAGCTGTTCAACGGATGCTAAGTTTGATCCTGCAACTTGCGCGCCCTTGCTTGGAAATGCCGTCCATGCTGATAAGGCTTCATTTTTGTCCAAGTAAATAGCAGGAGGCACAAACTGGAACAAGGACAGCAATAGCAGACCATTCCAAGTTTCCAACTGCTAGTCGGCCTCCTCCCCACCTTTGCTCTAAGGCCAGGAGCTCTGTACTCCAATCGTAAAGATAGCAGCGATCAGAAGAAGAAGGCACAGCGCAGCACCAGCAGGGAGAAAAGAAGTGGTGCTTAGAGGTAGCTACAGATCTCCTATTTTTCCAAACCTCTATTCTCTCTGTCTCTGCCTTGCTGTGTCTTGTAAAATGATTCCTTAAATCTTATGTTCAACAAGAAGGTTCTTCCTAGAAAATCCATAGCATTCCATGGCCACTGCTTGGGACGTTGCCTCTGTTGGTTGGTCCATGGTCGTGTTGGGCTGGTTGGTGTCGCCTGTCATCACCTTGATCCTGCCCAAGATCCTTTCCTGCCTGGGCTTCGATGCGGCACAGAAGCTCCAGGAGCTAGAGATCAGCATCATGCCAGAGCTGCAGAACAGACTGCATGCCGTAGATCAGGAGAGGATGATGCAGAGTGGAAAGAAACCAAACTCCGATGTGGCCGCACTGGACAAGATGGCCGCCATGCTGAGGCACGCTCGGGAGGATGCAGAAGACATCTTCGATGATGCTCAAGAGAGGATTGTTAGCAGCTACATCCTCGACGGTGTCGTGCAGACCTTCAAAAGGAGCTGTCTGGGGATTGCATGCTTCATCCAGAGTGGATCGGCTCAGCTAATGCAATGGCCACGGAGCTCTTTGTGTCGTTTCCTCCAACGCGCTTCCGGTGAAGCCGTGACTATCGGTGTTGCCGCCTCAAATGAGCCCGGTCATGTGACTATAGATGTTGCGGCGCCCTCCGGCGAGTCTGTTCCGGTGACTACCAGTGCTGCAGCCTCACACGAACCAACAGTTCCATCCTCCGATTCCTTGGGGCGGTGGCTCTCTTCCTTTTCCAGCTCCATCGACTTGGTCAAGTACTGTTGTACATCCAGCTTCAACTGGTTACGCTTTTACCGAGATTGGTCCTATGAGGTAGTTGGTGTCACAAGTTACGAGGTACATCCAATTTCGTCGCCCACTCCTCATCTTATATATATGTACTCTATATACATGCAAAAGCTCTCCGCCCATGTGTTAAGAAAGATACTTTTTTGAACTTTCTGTGTCATCTCATCTGTATGCGTATTTCAAAATGAACTACAATATCTTTCTAATTTGCTACTACGATAATGAGAGTAATACTGATTATCTTATTTCACATCAGTCATTGAGGTCAACAAAGAAAACCTGTATTTCGACAAAAAATTTGTAATCCATTTAAATTACTTGTGGGCAGTTTCCCATGTTTATTATTTACACTTTAATACTATTTTATTTACTTGTGGTCAGTTTTTTGTACCAGTCATTTTTAAAATTGCATGGCGATTTTGTTCCACCAGTGATATATAATTTGTTTTGCATTATGGTCACCTATTTCTATTAGATTGAATAGACATGTGACAGACATACCCATTTGAGATTTTGCATCTTGCAGGAGAATGCCACTGCATTGGATGTTGTCCTTACTGCTATCTCAAGATGGAACTTGAAGAAAAGAATAGAGAAAATAGAAAGCACCATCAGTGAAGTGACGAAGTCTCCGCTCTTGGCCACGGCAAACAAGAGTGCAACAGATGATATTGCCAACAAGTATAGGAGCATAATTAGAATTCCTGGCAAGCGGAAGGTATTTGGTCGAGAGGGGCTGCGTGATCATATCATGGTCAAGGTTTTGGATCCCAAGCGAGGCTTTTTTCTCGAGGGGCACCGAAATTCACGGTTCCCACGGTAACCACAAAATACCGGAAAAAATTCGGACGAAATTCAAAATCAAATTTTGAATTCAAATATTTCAAAGTTGATATAGATAAACTTTTAACTTTATGATATCACAGTCTTTCTCCTAGCGTAGTGGCTCAACACACGCACCCACCAATGCCGCTTGGTCAGAGATTTCGAGTTCGACTACTGCGGCTCCAGAATTTTTCAACTCTGTTAGTTTTTTTACTTTCACATTCTAAAAAAGAAAGAAAAAGTGTGGAAGGTAAGACTCGAACCCGCAATATGCAGCTCCACAAAGCAAGCCTTTGCCACTATGCCAGTGTGAGCGCTGTTGCTACATGAGAGATGCCGCTTATTTAACAGCAGAGTGATCGTTTGAATTCAAATTTCAAAAAAACTTGAATTTTTTTGCTTGGTATGAGTGTTTTCCATGGGGTAGCGGTAAACGCGGTAACCGCTCGGGATCGCGAAATTTCGAGCGGTATCCAAAACAATGATCATGGTAAGGCTTCGTGAGTAGGGCTGGACGTCCGAGCGAGCTTTTAGGCTCGTTTCGAAGCTCGCTCCAGCTCGGCCCGTTACAGCTCGGCCCGATAGGATAATTAAACGAGCTGAGCTATGAAAAATAGGCCCGACTCCCGACCGAGCCGAGCCGAGTTCCGCCCGGTCCAGCTCGGTGACTCGTTGAGGCCCAGCCCAATCCCCCGTCGGCCTCGCATCGCGTTAGGTCACAGCAGAGAGAGCACGCACGCAAGCAGTCTCCTCGCCCTTATCCCTTTCTCTGCCCGGCGCCGCCACCCCTCTGCCCGGCGGCATCGACGGCGACGGGCGACGCCGCCTTCCCTCACCACAACGGACGCAGGCGGACGGGTCTCCCCTGGTTTCTCGCTGAACGACACAGGCAGGTAAGCGATCTCCTCTCTCCTTCCCATCGCTAGCCCTAGCTCCCTGCACTGGCGCACACACACGCACGAATTTTATGGATGGATCTTGGATGGATGGATGCTTGTGGCTATCGGCTGGAGAGCGCAGCTAGCTAGGAAACGCGATGGATGGATGCTGAATTTGATTGATGGATGGATGCTTGTGTTCGTTGGCTGGAGAGTGCCGCTAGCTAGGACGGATGCTGCACCAATTTGATTGATGGATGGATGAATTTATTTGTGCTGGATTGTGTAGACTGATTATTATCTATGTAAATTTTTGTTGATGATTGACCATTTGTTCTTTGCTGATGTGTGAAGAGCCCCACTGTCGCAAGAATGGACAAGGAAAAGGGGAAGGAGAGGAGGAGGAGAAGGAGAAAGAGAGGAATTTGGTCTCCATTATGAAGACTAAGCCGCCTGCCCCTGGAAGCAGAAGGGGAAGGGCAAGGGCTGTGTCGCTGCCAAGGAAGCGGGCCAAGGATTACGGCAATGTCCCACTCGCCGAGTTGTTATTACGGGTAAAAAAAAAGCTCCACCGCCTTGACGTCTCGCTGACCCCGCCGACGCCAGGATGCTGCACGAATTGGATTGAAGGATGGATGAATTTATTTGTGCTGGATTGTGTAGACTGATTATTATCTATGTAAATTTTTGTTGATGATTGACCATTTGTTCTTTGCTGATGTGTGAAGAGCCCCACTGTCGCAAGAATGGACAAGGAAAAGGGGAAGGAGAGGAGGAGGAGAAGGAGAAAGAGAGGAATTTGGTCTCCATTATGAAGACTAAGCCGCCTGCCCCTGGAAGCAGAAGGGGAAGGGCAAGGGCTGTGTCGCTGCCAAGGAAGCGGGCCAAGGATTACGGCAATGTCCCACTCGCCGAGTTGTTATTACGGGTAAAAAAAAAGCTCCACCGCCTTGACGTCCCGCTCCCCCCGCCGACGCCAGCGGGCGTGCCACGATCGCCCCTGCCAACGGCTTCGCAAACGACTCCGAGAGGGAGACTGCATCTTCACCGGTATGGTTGTGCCAAATATGCGTGTCCAAGCTCATGTGTTTGCTGTTTTTGCTATCCAAAGGTCAAATATATGTGTGTCCAAGCTCATGTATGTGTTGTTTTTGGTATCCAAAAGTCAAATATAAGATTGAACAGGCTCATGTATATGCTGTTTTTGGTATCCAAGAGTCAAATATATGTTTGTACAAGCTCATGGATGTGCTCTTCTTGCTATCAAAAAGTCAAATATATGCGTGTCCAAGCTCATGTGTGTGCTGTTTTTCTGTGCTAGGCAATGGAGCATGATAAGCAAGCAGAGAAGGATTATGAAGAGGAGGAAGAGAATGAGGAGGAAGAGGATGAGTAAGATACTCTGTTTGAGGAGGAAGATTCTCATTTTGATGTCAAAGCACTAAGTGTTATGCTATGCAAAATTGCATTGTTTGGCTGTCAACGTTCAATATTTTTTGCCGTATAAAGTTCAAAGGAGGAGCTGTCCAAAATTCAAAAGCAATGATGCCCAATTCTTTCTTAGTCATATTTGTTCAATTTCTACACTTTCCATAGAAGAAAGCTTATTTTTCATCACTATGATCATTTTTTAAACCATAGACTGCTAGATGTTGCATTTTTAGCAATAGAAAGTGCTTCTTTTACAAATTATGGGTTTAATTGCTGTAGAAGATCAAAAATGGTATGTAAAAACAGGTTCTGCTACCTCCCAGATGTTATGGCGCTAGCTAGCTCACGAGCCGGCTCGGTCTGAGCCGAGC
>NW_024117801.1:0-23234 GCF_003073215.2 Triticum urartu | reverse complement strand
TTTGTCCCGTCTAAAGGGGGGGGGGGGCTTTAGTCCCCACCCTTTAGTGCCGGTTCCAGAACCGGCACTAAAAGGGCCTTACGAATCAGGACTATAACCCATTTTCTATTAGTGGCTCCTCCTCTAGCCGCCCGGATCTCACTCGTTGGAGGTTCGCCGGCAAAGACACACCCGACCGTCGCCCGGGCTCGGCACTGGCCTAGCAGTTTGTGGGCTCCCCGTTGCTAGTTATAAAGTGCGACGACTTCCCATGGGAGGTGATGCGCTGAGTTTCCACCTCGCCCCGTCCCTACTGGAGCAAAATCCGGAGATCTGCGATTGCCGTCGCCGAGATTTCCGCATCAGTTTCTTCCTTAACCTTCAAGATTTCCGCAGCTACATCCGGAGTCTCATGCATCTCAAAATGTGAGTCACCAATCTGCATCAAAATACCATCCATGTCAGCATACCAAGCATATGTCTCTTAATTAAATCTGAATATTCAAAAGAACTACTCGCTTCGTAAACTAATATAAGAGCGTTTAGATCACTACTTTACTGATCTAAACGCTCTTATATTAGTTTACAGAGGGAGTACTAGTTTTGAACATATTGTTTGGCCTCGCTAGGCATGTACTACTGTAGATTATATTGTAAGAAAGGATCCACATAGGTAAAGGGAAACTAAATGAGTTTCTTGTTTGTTTTCTAGGTTGAACCCGTGACTCCTTTAGTTCATCAAAATAAAAGGGAACATGAGTCAACTTGATGTAGATATATATATATATATATACTAATACTGTTGTGGTGTAAACTATTCGTGTATTCCCGCTTCACAAAAAAAGCAGTATAAGTTTAGTTATAGGTCAAAGTTTGCTAAATTTGACCAATTCTTTTATATAAAAATACATGAATAAATATTGAGAAAAGTATACTTTTCGTCCCTCAATTCTTGACGGAGTCTGAGTCTAGATTTGATCCCTCAACTCTAAAACCGGAGAAATTGCACCCTTAACTTCTGAAACCGGACAAGATTCATCCCTGGTCACGGTTTTGACTGGTTTTGGTGCTCTCCCACCCCGGTTTTGACCGTGCCGACTCAAATCACGTATTTTTTCCAAGTCCGCTTAATTTTTTCAAATTCGGGTACTTTATTCAAATACGTTAACTTTTTAACAAATTGTGTACTTTTTTCAAATCCGCCTACTTTTTCCATGTTCACGTACTCTTTCAAATTTGCGTACTTTTTTGAAGTTCATTTGGTTTTTGATTTGAAAAAGTGTATGTGAATATTTCATGATTTGAAAAAGTATGTTTAGTTTTGAAAAAATATGCGACATTGAGAAAACTACACAAATTTGAAAAGTGTATGTGAATTTCAAAAAGTTCACGGATATGAAAAAATTACACGAATTTGAGTGACCACCGGTCAAAACCGGGGTGAGTCAGCACCAAAACCAGTCAAAACCGGGGTGAGTCAGCACCAAAACCGGTCAAAACCAAGACCAGGGACGAACCTTGTCCGGTTTCGGTAATTAGGGGTGCAAGTTGTCTGGTCTGGAAGTCGTGGGACCAAATCTAAACTCCACCAAGAGTTGAGAGACGAAAAGTATACTTTTCTCATTAATATTTATGAAAAACATCTAGCACAAATGTCACGTCCCGTGAAAGAAAATTCTACCACACAAGGGTCAAACCTCCCTCGTGGCCGATGGTATGTACAACTATGTACACTGACCACGTATTCATTTTTGACTTACGACAAAACTTATACACCTTCTATTTTATAATGGAAGGAATATTAATTCAGGACATCATATGCAATGCTTACCATACCTGGTCTGCTTCATTAAGCACCTCCATTATATACCTCACGGTAGGTCTTTTCTTCATATCAGGGTCCAGATATTTTAGGGCTATAGGAACACATATGTTAACTTGTTGGATATATTTTTCCACCGCTTCATGCTTTGGTGTGGATTCAAATTTGTTCCTCCAACTTCCAAGTACCTATAAAGTTGCAACTGTCAGCTTGAATGATTGTATATGTGCAAAAGCCAGATTAGTTAATCTTACTTTCGCTGTGAACTGCTTAAAAGATAGATCAGTACGCTGGGGACTATCTTGCTGAAAATATGGATAGTCCATAGGATAGTCCCTACCGCCCGTGATTATCTCTATGACTATGACCCCGAGACTAAAAATATCTGCCTTGTATGATACTACGCCCTTGTGTAAGTACTCTGGCGCCATATACCCACTGCAACATAATATAAAGGTAAGAAACACGGCAAGCATAATCAAAGAGATGCAAGTAGCCAAGGGAAATAAAAAACAAGAGAGGTGTAGCTTACAGTGTTCCCAGATTATTATGTTTAGTGACAGTTCGTGATTCCAACTCACCAAAGATCCTCGACAAACCGAAATCAGCTATTTTCGGCATCATAGTAGAGTTCAGCAATATATTTTGAGGCTTAAGGTCCAGATGAACCATATGGCATTCTTCATGAAGGAAATGCAACCCGTTGCAAATCCCCTTGATTATCTTGTATCTCGTATTCCACTCCAGGCCTGAAGATTCATCGGCAGAAATTCATAAACAAATAAAGAAAAAAATTCTAGACCCATTCAATGATTACACTTAGATACCACAACAGTACAAAGAACTACGCTTGCTCAGTTGCTTCCTTGGTGGGAGGCGTGGTTATGCACCCACACCAGATAGCTTTATGTTTCAGTACTCCTAAAATTATAATTTGGTTTACTCCAGTGAAAGAAAGGAAGACTAATTTCCCGTAACAACACCACTTTGTGTGCAAGTGAACGAGAATGTGTTATAGGAAATAGTACGTAGCTTCTGTTGTGTCAATCCTACAAAGATACAGACCAATCGTGTCTTTAGGTTACTAGCTGGCACTACATAGTTTTGAGCTCTGTTAATGAAGCAAACTTGGGAAGATATATAGAGAAACAATTATGTACACTGTGTTCAGTATATACCATACCAGTGATATGTTTGTCGAGGCTTTTGTTGCTTACATACTCGAAGCAGAGCAACCTTTTGCGTGTTTCAGCAAGAATATACTTCCCACTACCACTTGATTGCTCCATCGGGTGCGAACTTGATTCTGCACAGCAACCTACACATTCTACTACATTTGGGTGCTTAATCCCCATATGAGAACATACTTCATTCTGGATTGTCTCCTTTTTTAGAATACACACTTCAAAAAGCTTCTTCACAGCAATAATTTTCTCACATGTAAGAACTCCCTGTGTTGCGAGTTGAACCTCTTTTCATGTTATGTACATGTATCTTGAATTAATTATTATTACTGTCCAACATTGAAATGTGGAGCTAGAAGAATTGCATGTACCTTGTAAACCACTCCAAACCCACCTTCGCCTAGTATCAAATCAGTGGAAAAATCACATGTGATGGCCTTCAAAAATTCTAGTGGAAAGTGTATTGGTGATGCATTTGAATTCTGTAGTTTCTTCTCTAATTCATGATAAGGTCCCTCCACACCTGATTATACAAAACCCACACGAGGAAAAGAAATGGAGAAAACTTTTTTAGATGAATGAGCTTGAGATAGTATTTTCCAGAATAAGGATGTTTGGCCTGGCACCTGCATAATTATCCCTAGTACTAATATCGTGTTAGTTAATGTGACCAGTGGATCCTCCTCTCTGGTAAAACTTCATATGGAATGCAACTTAAGACATGTAAAATGCAAGGTGCTTGTGAAAACTAACTGGTTTTTTCTTAAGCATCGATGCTTATATGTATAGCACAACTGCTTACATAGGCACCTACGCAATGGAAATAGGCACCGGTGCTTAAGAAAAAAACTGGTTTATTGTTACAAGCATCTTGCACTGTACATGATCTAAGTGAAGCACTTCCTCCAAGTTTTAGAATTGTTGAGGAAAAGGAGATGCTACCTATAAGATGCATTCCATTTGACCGATATAATGTGGATATTCTATTGCATTACAACCAACATTCTCCAAGGGACTAGATAAGGGTGTTTTGAGTGTGATTGCAGATTTTACATCAAGAAACTAGGGAATTATAAGAAAATGTTTATTCTTTTTTTCAATGAAGAAAATGCTTATTCATTATTCAATTAGGACGATAACTCTTTTCCCAAAGAAAATGATAGGATATAGTACGCTAACCATGCGAGCTAATTAATATACGTGGTCAAAACCGCACTATTTTCTTGACTCATGATTTGTTGGTTATAGAGGTATGCGCACACCCAAGATAGCCCATGGTTGAGTTCTGTAACACGTGCATGTACTTCAGTTGTGATAACAAAGTGTGTGTTGAATTCATTCTCCACTCTTCGTTGTATCAGAGTACGATCTGCTCAATTCTTTGCATACACTTTGGACCGCTAGAAACGACATCGCCACCAAGAATGACAAGGCCATAATTGCAAGAAGTGATGTGGCGGCCATCCTGACGAGGTTGCCAGCGAGACCAATAAGCATTGCCATCATGGCGGCAACACTAAAATGCTTCATTAGCATATCCGTCACCATGAAGATGATGCCCACGATAACAATCAATAACCGTCCGGGATACTCTTTTGGGTGCGGCCACAGTGGCTCTATGCACACGGTGATGACTACATGCATCACCAACATCGAAAGCCCCATCATGCACGTGATGTACACGAGGTAGCCAGCAAGTATGGCTATCATTTCGAAGACACTGTAAGGGAAGGTGAAAGAGAACCCAGAGATGAGAGCAGGCCACAGCATATCCTTCAGCACGAAAGGGAGGGTACCAGCGATCCATAACTCAAAAGCTATTAAAATTACAACATCTATTCCTTGAGTGCCCTTGCGTATTAAAAATTTATGTGGTTCGTCCACAAGCAAGTAATACTCACCAAGGATAGTAAAGAGGCGATGGGTAGGTAGTTCACGTTGTTGTTTCTGTGATCATGATGAAACAATACAACATCTATTCCTTGAGTGCCCACTCGCCAAATTGAAGGAAATATACCCTAGAGGCAATAATAAAGTTGTTATTTATATTTCCTTATATCATGATAAATTTTTATTATTCATGCTAGAATTGTATTAACCGGAAACTTAGTACATGTGTGAATACATAGACAAACAGTGTCACTAGTATTCCTCTACTTGACTAGCTCCTTGAATCAAAGATGGTTAAGTTTCCTAGCCATAGACATGAGTTGTCATTTGCTTAATGAGATCACATCATTAAAGAATGATGTGATTGATTTGACCCATTCTGTTAGCTTAGCACTTGATCGTTTAGTATGTTGCTATTGGTTTTTTCATGACATATACATGTTCATATGACTATGAGATTATGCAACTCCTGAATACCGGAGGAACACTTAGTGTGCTACCAAACGTCACAACTTAACTGGGTGATAATAAAGGTGCTCTACAGGTGTCTCCGATGGTACCTGCTGAGTTGGCATTGATTAAGATTAGGATTTGTCACTCGAATTGTCAGAGAGGTATCTTTGGGCCCTCTCGGTAATGCACATCACTATAAGCCTTGCAAGCAATATGACTAATGAGTTAGTTGTGGGATAATGCATTACGGAACGAGTAAAGAGACTTGCCGGTAACGAGATTGAACTAGGTATTGAGATATCGACGATCGAATCTCGGGCAAGTAACATACCGATGACAAAGGGAACAACGTATGTTGTTATGCGGTTTGACCGATAAAGATCTTTGTAGATTACTTAGGAGCCAATATGAGCATCTAGGTTCCGCTATTGGTTATTAACCGGAGACGAGTCTCGATCATGCCTACATAGTTCTCGAACCCGTAGGGTCCGCACGCTTAATGTTCTGTGACGATCGGTATTATGAGTTTATCTGTTTTGATGTACCAAAGGTTGTTCGGAGTCCCGGATGTGATCACGGACATGACAAGGAGTCTCGAAATAGTTGAGACATAAATATAGATATATTGGATGGCTATGTTTGAACATCGGAATGGTTCCGGGTGAGTTCGGGCATTTTCCGGAGTACCGGGAGGTTACCGGAACCCCTCCGGGGAGTGTATGGGCCTTATTGGGCCTTAGTGGGAGAGAGGAGGAGGCGGCCTAGGAGGGGGTGCCCCCCCCAAGCCCCATCCGAAATGGGAGGGGGGCCGGCCCCCCTTTCCTTCCTCCCTCTCTCCTCCTTCCTTCCTCTCCTACTCCTACTTGGAAGGGGGGGGGGGAATCCTATTCCCGATGGGAGTAGGACTCCCCTAGGGCGCGCCATAGAGAGGGCCGGCCCTCCCCCTCCTCCACTCCTTCATATACAGGGGAGGGGGGCACCCCATAGACACACAAGTTGATCATTGTCTTAGCCGTGTGCGGTGCCCCCCTCCACCATAATCCACCGCGGTCATATCGTTGTAGTGCTTAGGCGAAGCCCTACGTCAGTAGCTTCATCATCAGCATCATCACGCCGTCGTGCTGACGAAGCTCTCCCTCGACACTCAGCTGGATCGAGAGTTCGTGGGACGTCACGGAGCTGAACGTGTGCAGATCGCGGAGGTGCCGTACTTTCGGTACTAGGATCGGTCGGATCGTGAAGATGTACGACTACATATGTTTTCATAATGCTTCCCCTTACGGTCTACGAGTGTACGTGGACTACACTCTCCCCTCTCGTTGCTATGCATCACCATGATAGATCTTGCGTGTGCGTAGGAAAATTTTAAAATTACTGTGTTCCCCAACAGTGGCATCCGAGCCAGGTCTATGCGTAGATGTTATATGCACGAGTAGAACACAAATGAGTTGTGGGCAATAATAGTCATACTGCTTACCATCATGTCATACTTCGATTTGGCGGTATTGTTGGATGAAGTGGCTCGGACCGACATTACGCATACGCTTACGCGAGACTGGTTCTACCGATGTGCTTCGCACATAGGTGGCTGGCGGGGGTCAGTTTCTCCAACTTTAGTTCAATGAAGTGTGGCTACGCCCGGTGCTTGTTGAAGGTTAAAACGGCACACTTGACGAACAATCATTGTGGTTTTGATGCGTAGGTAAGAACGGTTCTTTCTCAGCCCGTAGCAGCCATGTAAAACTTGCAACAACAAAGTAGAGGACGTCTAACTTGTTTTTGCAAGGCATGTTGTGATGTGATATGGTAAAGACATGGTGCTAAATTTAATTGTATGAGATGATCATGTTTTGTAACAGAGCTATCGACAACGGGAAGGAGCCATATGGTTGTCGCTTTATTGTATGAAATGCAATCGCCATGTAATTGCTTTACTTTATCACTAAGCGGTAGCGATAGTCGTATAAGCAATAATTGGCAAGACGACAATGATGCTACGATGGAGATCAAGGTGTCGCGCCGGTGACGATGGTGATCATGACGGTGCTTTAGAGATGGAAATCAAAGGCACAAGATGGTGATGGCCATATCATATCACTTATATTGATTGCATGTGATGTTTATCCTTTGTGCATCTTATTTTGCTTAGTTCGGCGGTAGCAATATAAGATGATCCCTCACTAAGTTTCAAGGTACAGGTGTTCTCCCTGAGTATGCACCGTTGCAAAAGTTCGTCCTGCCGAGACACCACGTGATGATCGGGTGTGATAAGCTCTGCATTCACATACAACGGGTGCAAGCCAGTTTTGCACACGCAGAATACTCGGGTTAAACTTGACGAGCCTAGCATATGACGATATGGCCTCGGAACACTGAGACCTAAAGGTCAAGCGTGAATCATATAGTCGATATGATCAACATAGTGATGTTCACCATTGGAAACTACTCCATCTCACGTGATGATCGGACATGGTTTAGTTGATATGGATCACGTGATCACTTAGATGATTAGGGAGGTGTCTATCTAAGTGGGAGTTCTTAATTAATTTGATTAATTGAACTTTAATTTATCATGAACTTAGTACCTGATAGTATTTTGCATGTCTATGTTGTTGTAGATAGATGGCCTGTGCTGTTGTTCCTTGAATTTTAATGCAGTCCTAGAGAAAGCTAAGTTGAAAGATGATGGTAGCAACTATACAGACTGGGTCCGTAACTTGAGGATTATCCTCATTGCTGCACAGAAGAATTATGTCATGGAAGCACCGCTAGGTGCCAAACCCGCTGCAGGAGCAACGCAAGATGTTATGAACGTCTGGCAGAGCAAAGCTAATGACTACTCGATAGTTCAGTGTGCCATTCTTTACGGCTTAGAACCGGGACTTCAACGATGTTTAGAACGTCATGGAGCATATGAGATGTTCCAGGAGTTGAAGTTAATATTTCAAGCAAATGCCCGGATTGAGAGATATGAAGTCTCCAATAAGTTCTACAGCTGCAAAATGGAGGAGAATAGTTCTGTCAGTGAACATATACTCAAAATGTCTGGGTATGACAATCACTTGATTCAACTGGGAGTTAATCTTCCTGATAGTGTCATTGACAGAATTCTTCAATCACTGCCACCAAGCTACAAGAGCTTCGTGATGAACTATAATATGCGAGGGATGGATAAGACAATTCCCGAGCTCTTCGCAATGCTAAAGGCTGCGGAGGTAGAAATCAAGAAAGAGCATCAAGTGTTGATGGTCAACAAGACCACCAGTTTCAAGAAAAACGGTAAAGGGAAGAAGGGGAACTTCAAGAAGAACGGCAAGCAAGTTCCTGCTCAAGTGAAGAAGCCCATGTCTGGACCTAAGCCTGAGACTGAGTGCTTCTACTGCAAAGGGACTGGTCACTAGAAGCGGAACTGCCCCAAGTATTTGGCCGATAAGAAGAATGGCAAGGTGAACAAAGGTATATGTGATATATATGTTATTGATGTGTATCTCACTAATGCTCGCAGTAGCACCTGGGTATTTGATACTGGTTCTGTTGCAAATATTTGCAACTCGAAACAGGGACTATGGATTAAGCGAAGATTGGCTAAGGACGAGGTGACGATGCACGTGGGAAATGGTTCCAAAGTCGATGTGATTGTAGTTGGCATGCTACCTCTATACCTACCTTCGAGATTAGTTTTAGACCTGAATAATTGTTATTTGGTGCCAGCGTTAAGCATGAACATTATATCTAGATCTTGTTTGATGCGAGACGGTTATTCATTTAAATCAGAGAATAATGATTGTTCTATTTATATGAGTAATATCTTTTATGGTCATGCACCCTTAAGGAGTGGTCTATTTTTGTTGAATCTCGATAGTAGTGACAAACATATTCATAATATTGAAGCCAAAAAGATGCAGAGTTGATAATTATAGTGCAACTTATTTGTGGCACTACCGTTTGGGTCATATTGGTGTAAAGCGCATGAAGAAATTCCATTCTGATGGACTTTTGGAATCACTTGGTACTTGCGAACCGTGCCTCATGAGCAAGATGACTAAAACGCCGTTCTCCGGAACAATGGAGCGAGCAACAGATTTGTTGGAAATCATACGTACTAATGTATGTGGTCCGATGAATATTGAGGCTCGTGGCAGATATTGTTATTTTCTCACCTTCATAGATGATTTGAGCAGATATTGTTGGAAATATGAGCAATTTATCGAATGATTTTATTAATAGAAATACTAGATAAAGCATGACTAGTATAGCAGTGATAAAACAAGCCATGCAATTTGACAAAGAGAAGGTAAACAACATCTTCATATATGAACCGTAACTAAACATATCTAGAGCAGACAGTATAGCAAGTTACATATATGAAATAGAGTCTAACATATGTAGGGCAAATACTAGAACAAGGAACTGTAACAGGACCTCTAATGGAAAGAGGAAGAACATGTGCGGGACAGCAGCAGCAACAGTAGCACTGGACTTGGGGTCGGTGTCCTTGGTAGCCATGTCATCGAGAAGGTTGTCGACGTCGGGGAAGTAGTCGTCAGAGTCCAGGGCGTCCGTGATGAAGAAGTCGTGGTCGCGCTGAGCGCTCCCCAAAAATCTTATCAAAAGGTGCGGTTTAGGAGGCCTACTGTCCCGACTTACAGTGCACGCCGCTAGCCGGGATGGGGAAGATCGTAGCAGTAGCTCAGTGGTCGGGAACTCTGAGGCGAGAGGGTTGCGTTGTTCTAGTGCGTATCTCTGAGAGGAGCGACCTCCCTTTTATAGGCGCAAGAGAAGGAGGCGAGAGGCTGCGCCGGGAGCTGAAGGGAATGAGGGAGACGAAACGAACAGGTAGCAGCCGAAGGGTGCAGCGTTCGTATTCAATATGCTATGCACTACAACAAAAACTTTTCAGCTCCCGAGTGACCTTTCGTATATCCGTAGTGCGTGGCAAAAATTTAGACATCGGCTCGGCTCATTCCCGAAACCCGTGGCACGTCGTGACAAGGCGTGGCGTGGCGAGGCGAGCGGCGGCGGAGGAGGAGCGCGCGTGGATGTCCCTCTTGTTCTCATGCTCATACAAGTGGGGAAAGAACCTCCCTTATAAAGGGGTCAACCTCCCTCTAAACTAGCAATGTGGGACTAAACTTTAGTTCCACCTCTTGCCTTGCACGAATGGGCTGCGTGGGCCTCTAGGATTTATTAGGAATTTCTGAAACTGCTATTGGGCTAGGCCCAAAATAGACAAAATTCCAGTCCCCCACCAGATCCCAGAGGCACACAAAATTTGCCTTTTGTTCCAAAACATTGTTTTATATACCAGTACTGCAGTGGAGACTATTAAGTTGAACTTCCACCTAGAACTCTATGCTACACTAGTAAGCAACTTGAACAGTGGACTAGGCCTTGAACTGCAAGTTTTCTGCGAATCTAGCTTCACACAAAGCCTTGACCGATACGTGGCTACCGTGGGTCTTCCCCGCGGGTGGAGCTTATGCGTCATACTCCGAGGCCTTTCGTGAGTTTACTAGAGAGAACCCTACTCTCATAGATTCCGACGTTTAACAATCAAACTCATATAGGTACATTCTTCAAAATATGTTCTACAGGACAACATCTCTGCTTCAAAGAGCCACTTAGAACACATTAAGATATACATCAACCTGCCATGCAGATTAGGAGAGTATTGCATCTTCATGGAGTGCTATTGTTAATAGTAAGGATACTCTCCTCTCAGTTGATCAACAGCTTGTCTTCCACATCTAAATCACGGGATCTCCGATCACAAAGAATAGGTTACCACTGCGAACAACTCATATTGTGGGTCTCATACCCATCTCCCTCGATGCATTATCTATCACATTACGTGACCCTTAATAAAAGGATCTGGCTGATTTTTAGAAGTTTGGATATCTAATGCAATAACTCCGGAGTTTCTCATTTTTCTGACAGACTTTAACCTTCTCTGAACGTGTCTTGATGACTTCATGTTATCCTTTGAGCTGCTCACTTCCATGATCACAATTTGATTGTCGCAGTTCATAAGGATACTCGGTACAGGTTTCTCAACAACCGACAAGTCATTCAAGAGTCGGCGAATCCAATCTGCTTCGACCGTAGCTGTATCTAGTGTTGTGAGTTCTGCTTCCATTGTTGACCTCGTTAAGATGGTCTGCTTGCAAGACTTCCAAGAAACAACGCCACCTCCATGAGTGAATACATATCCGCTCGTGGCCTTTATCTCATCAGCATCTGAGATCTAGTTTGAGTCACTGTACCCTTCAAGCACCTTTGGGTGCCCAGTGTAGTGAATTCCATAATTCGCAGTGCCTTTCAAATAACCCAAAACTCTCTTTAGAGCTTTCCAATGCACATCTCCTGGTTTTGAGACAAACCGGCTCAGTTTGCTAACAGCAAAAGAGATGTCACGTCTTGTAGCACTGGTTAAATACATAAGCGAGCCAATAATCTGAGAATATTTCAATTGGTCTCTAGCAATTCTTCGATTCTTTTGAAGCAACACACTAGCATCAGATGGTGTTGGAGAGGGCTTGCAGTCACTGTAGCCAAAGCGACTCAAGATCTTTTGCACATAGTGAGATTGAAGCAACGTAATCCCACCATCATCATCTCTCAACAGCTTGATGTTCAGAATGATATCAGCCACTCCTAAATCCTTCATCTCAAAGCAATGAGATAGGAAATGCTTGACCTCCTTAATAACCTTCAAATTTGTTCCAAAAATCAGTATGTCATCAACATACAAGCAAAGGATAACTCCCTCTGTTGGGGAACGTTGCAGAAAATAAAAAAATTCTATGCTTCACCAAGATCAATCTATGGAGTCATCTAGCAACGAGAGAGAGGATTGCATCTACATACCCTTGTAGATCGCGAGCGGAAGCGTTCAAGAGAACGGGGTTGAGGGAGTCGTACTCGTCGTGATCCAAATCACCGATGATCCTAGTGCCGAACAGACGGCACCTCCGCGTTCAACACACGTACGGTTGGGGAAGACGTCTCCTCCTTCTTGATCTAGCAAGGGGAAGGGAGAGGTTGATGGAGATCCAGCAGCACGACGTCGTGGTGGTGGAAGTAGCGGCGATCTCGGCAGGGCTTCGCCAAGCTCAGCGAGAGGGAGAGGTGTTGCGAGGGGAGAGGGAGGCGCCAGGGACTAGGGTGCGGCTGCCCTCCCCCCCCCTATCCCATCTCCAGGGGGGGGCGGCGGCCAAGGGGGTGGCTTGCCCCCCAAGCCAAGTGGGCCGCCCCCCACCCCTAGGGTTTCATACCCTAGGCACAGGGGAGGCCCAAGGAGGGCGCACCAGCCCATCAGGGGCTGGTTCCCTTCCCTACTTCAGCCCATGGGGCCCTTCCGGGATGGGTGGCCCCACCCGGTGGCCCCCCGGGACCCTTCCGGTGGTCCCGGTACAATACCGATGACCCCCGAAACTTTCCTGACGGCCGAAACTGGACTTCCTATATATAATTCTTCACCTCCGGACCATTCCGGAACTCCTCGTGACATCCGGGATCTCATCCGGGACTCCGAACAACTTTCGGGTTACCGCATACTAGTATCTCTACAACCCTAGCGTCACCGAACCTTAAGTGTGTAGACCCTACGGGTTCGGGAGACACACAGACATGACCGAGACGACTCTCCGGCCAATAACCAACAACGGGATCTGGATACCCATGTTGGCTCCCACATGCTCCTCGATGATCTCATCGGATGAACCACGATGTCAAGGATTCAAGTAATCCCGTATACAATTCCCTTTGTCAATCGGTACGTTACTTGCCCGAGATTCGATCGTCGGTATCCCAATACCTCGCTCAATCTCGTTACCGGCAAGTCACTTTACTCATACCGTAATGCATGATCCCGTGACCAACCACTTAGTCACTTTGAGCTCCTTATGATGATGCATTACTGAGTGGGCCCAGAGATACCTCTCCGTCATACGGAGTGACAAATCCCAGTCTCGATCCGTGTCAACCCAACAGACACTTTCGGAGATACCTGTAGTATACCTTTATAGTCACCCAGTTACGTTGTGACGTTTGGTACACCCAAAGCACTCCTACGGTATCCGGGAGTTGCACAATCTCATGGTCTAAGGAAAAGATACTTGACATTGGAAAAGCTCTAGCAAACGAACTACACGATCTTGTGCTATGCTTAGGATTGGGTCTTGTCCATCACATCATTCTCCCAATGATGTTATCCCGTTATCAATGACATCCAATGCCCATGGTCAGGAAACCGTGACCATCTATTGATAAACGAGCTAGTCAACTAGAGGCTCACTAGGGACACGTTGTGGTCTATGTATTCACACATGTATTACGATTTCCGGATAACACAATTATAGCATGAATAATAGACAATTGTCATGAAGGAGGAAATATAATAATAACCATTTTATTATTGCCTTTAGGGCATATTTCCAACAGTCTCCCACTTGCACTAGAGTCAATAATCTAGTTACATCATGATGAATCGAACACCCATAGAGTTCTGGTGTTGATCATGTTTTGCTCGCGGAAGAGGTTTAGTCAACGGATCTGTGACATTCAGATCTGTGTGCACTTTACAAATATCTATGTCTCCATCTTGAACATTTTCACGAATGGAGTTGAAGCGACGCTTGATGTGCCTGGTCTTCTTGTGAAACCTGGGCTCCTTGGCAAGGGCAATAGCTCCAGTGTTGTCACAGAAGAGAGTGCCCGGCCCCGACGCATTGGGTATGACTCCTAGGTCGGTGATGAACTCCTTCATCCAGATTGCTTCATGCGCTACCTCCGAGGCTGCCATGTACTCCGCTTCACATGTAGATCCGCCACGACGCTTTGCTTGCAACTGCACCAGCTTACTGCCCCACCATTCAAAATATACACGTATCCGATTTGTGGCTTAGAGTCATCCAGATCTGTGTCGAAGCTAGCGTCGACATAACCCTTTACAACGAGTTCTTCATCACCTCCATAAACGAGAAACATATCCTTAGTCCTTTTCAGGTACTTCAGGATATTCTTGACCGCTGTCCAGTGTTCCATGCCGGGATTACTTTGGTACCTTCCTACCAAACTTACGACAAGGTTTACATCAGGTCTAGTACACAGCATGGCATACATGATAGACCCTATGGCCGAGGCATAGGGGACGACACTCGTATTTTCTCTATCTTCTGTCGTGGTCGGACATTGAGCCGAGCTCAATTTCACACCTTGCAACACAGGCAAGAACCCCTTCTTGGACTGATCCATATTGAACTTCTTCAATATCTTATCAAGGTATGTGCTTTGTGAAAGATCTATGAGGCGTCTCGATCTATCTCTATAGATCTTGATGCCTAATATGTAAGAAGCTTCTCCAAGGTCCTTCATTGAAAAAAACTTGTTCAAGTAGGCCTTAATGCTGTCCAAAAGTTCTATATCATTTCCCATCAAAAGTATGTCATCCACATATAATATGAGAAATTCTACAGAGCTCCCACTCACTTTCTTGTAAACGCAGGCTTCTCCATAAGTCTGCATAAACCCAAACGCTTTGATCATTTCATTAAAGCGAATGTTCCAACTCCGAGATGCTTGCACCAGCCCATAGATGGAGCGCTGGAGCTTCCATACCTTGTTAGCATTCTTAGGATCGACAAAACCCTCCGGCTGCATCATATACAGTTCTTCCTTAAGATGGCCATTAAGGAATGCCATTTTGACGTCCATTTGCCATATCTCATAATGTAGGACCTTGAAGTATGTCTAGAGGGGGGGGGGTGATTAGACTACTTGACCAATTGAAAACTTAACCTTTTCCCAATTTTAGAGTTTGGCAGATTTTAGCTATTTAGGACAAGTCAAGCAATCATCACACTATTCAAGCAAGCATGCAAAGAGTATATAGGCAGTGGAAATTAAAGCATGCAACTTGCAAGAAATTAAAGGGAAGGGTTTGGAGGATTCAATATTGGAGACACGGATGTTTTTCCCGTGGTTCGGATAGGTGGTGCTATCCTACCTCCACGTTGATGGAGACTTCAACCCACGAAGGGTAACGGTTGCGCGAGTCCACGGAGGGCTCCACCCACGAAGGGTCCACGAAGAAGCAACCTTATCTATCCCACCATGGCCGTCGCCCACGTAGGACTTGCCTCACTAGCGGTAGATCTTCACGAAGTAGGCGATCTCCTTGCCCTTACAAACTCCTTGGTTCAACTCCACAATCTTGTCGGAGGCTCCCAAGTGACACCTAGCCAATCTAGGAGACACCACACTCCAAGAAGTAACAAATGGTGCGTTGATGATGAACTCCTTGCTCTTGTGCTTCAAATGATAGTCTCCCCAACACTCACCTCTCTCTCATAGGTTTTGGATCTGGTGGAAAGAAGATTTGAGTGGAAAGCAACTTGGGGAAGGCTAGAGATCAAGATTCATATGGTAGGAATGGAATATCTTGGCGTCAACACATGAGTAGGTGGTTCTCTCTCAGAAACGGTAAGTTGGAAGTGTAGGTTCGTTCTGATGGCTCTCTCCACGAATGAAGAGGAGGTGGAGGGGTATATATAGCCTCCACACAAAATCTAACCGTTACACACAATTTACCAAACTCCTTGGGACCGATTCAATAGACTCGGTCGGACCGATTTAGTAAACCTAGTGACCGTTAGTGATTTTCGGTGGGACCAAAATGCAACTCGGTGAGACCGATTCGGTTAGGGTTAGGGCATAACGTAATCTCGGTAAGACCGATTACACAAACTCGGTGAGACCGATTTGGTAATAAGCTTTCCAGAGAGTTGGTCAGGTAAACTCGGTGGGACCGATTTACTCTTTTCGGTGAGACCGAAATGTTACAAAAAGGAATCAGAGAGTTTACATTGCAATCTCGGTGGGACCGATCGCTCACTTCGGTTAGACCAAAATGTTACGAAGGGAAACAGAGAGATTACAATCCCATCTCGGTGAGACCGAGATCCCTATCGGTAAGACCGATTTGCTTAGGGTTTGTGGCAGTGGCTATGACTTTTGGAATCAGTGGCGCCGGATATAAAGAATCAGTGTGACCGATTTTGGCTTTGGGTTTAGGTCATTTGTGGATGTGGGAAAGTAGCTGAGTGTTTTGGAGCATATCACTAAGCACCTGAAGCAAGAGGCTCATTAAGCAACACCTCATCCCTCCTTGTTAGTATTGGCTTTTCCTATAGACTCAATGTGATCTTGGATCACTAAAATATAAAATGAAGAGTCTTGAGCTTTTGAGCTTGAGCCAATCCTTTGTCCTTAGTATTTTGAGGGATCCACTTCCATCATCCATGCCATGCCATTCATTGAGCTTTCCTGAAATAATAGTCTTGGAATAGCATTAGCTCAATGAGCTATATGTTGTTATGAATTACCAAAACCACCTAGGGATAGTTGCACTTTCAATCTCCCCCTTTTTGGTAATTGATGACAACATATAGATCAAAGCTTCGACAAATGATAATAAGATTTAATAACATCGTCGCTTTGAGAAGTATGTGATAAGCAAGAGCTCCCCCTAAATTTGTGCATAGTTTAAGATTTGCTTTGGACTGCAAATGCACAATGAATTACGCTCATTTGTTACTCTTCTATGTCACATACATCTTGGTGGAGCGCTCAAAATAATAAACATTGAATACATGAACTCATCACCAAGCAAAGTGAATGATCACATAAGATAGATAGGATAATATCAAACATGCATAAGTGTAGCTTGATCAAACACATGATCATCAATGTCTCACAAGCATAGTATCTCAAGCAATCAAAAGCAAACAAGTTTAAACCCACCAAATAAAGCAAGAGAGAACAAAAGCAACACTCTCTCTCTCGAAGCCTATGATCTATACATTTTTCTCCCCCTTTGGCAACAAGTTACCAAAAAGTTCATAGAAAATGCATAGTGCTAGATCGACTCTCAGGCTTGATCTTCAGGTGGTGGTGTCCGGATAACTCCAAGGACGAAGGCTTCAGTTGAAGTAGAGGGTGCTGGAGTTGATGCTGGAGCTGGTTGCACTGGAGCTGAAGGGGCTTTAGCTGGTGCAGATGATGTTGCCCTAGTGTCTACCACAGGCACTGCAACTGACCTCTGGCTCTGGGCACTCTGGCAAACACATTTGTTGTAGTCTTGCCCTGCCTCTCCTGCATGTCATCCTGCAGCTGCTCTACAACTGATTGAATCTCAGTTACTTTGACATCAAGGTCATGGAATTTGAGCTCCATGATTCTTTCCAGGCTCTCCTAATTCTGAGTGAGGGTGGCCACTCCCTTCTCAATCCTCAGTGTTGATTCTATTAAGCAACCAAGCTGCTCCTGCTTCTTCTTCAAGAAATACTCAGATGCCTCCTCTTGAGTTGGCATCTTGGCAGCCTTCTCCTTCCTTGCCTTCTCCTTCTTCTCTTGAGCTTGAACTAATGATGGGTCATTCTCATTCATGAAAACCTCATTGTCCTCAAAGTCTGGATAAAGTGGAAAATGTTCCTTATCCAACTGATATTTCCCTGTGCCCATCTTTGAGTTTATCAACTCCTGAATCTGAGGGGCATATCCACAGCTCCTCTTCTGATCTGCTGCAGTCCTCTTAATGGTTTCAATCATAAGGCTCATGACTTTGAACTTCTGTGGCACATCAAACACATGCAACATATTGATGGCATGCCCTCTGATCATGTTGTGGTCACCAGACTTAGGCAACAAGGTATGTCTTAGGATCCAACTGATAGTTGGCAGCCCTGACAGCAGAAAGTGGACTGATCCAAACTTATGTGTCTCAACAGCCTTGTCTAGGATCTCCTTGTACATGTGTGCCATGGAATTGTGATCCATCTTCTTCTTTGCATAAATGTCCAGGTCATCCTCATTTTCCTTTGGGGCATTTATCAGACTTGCCCATTCTCCAACAGTTGATTGGTACCTTGTACCTTCAGACATCCAAACAATTCTTCCATCTGGATAAAAGTGTGCTGTGGAGTAGAATTGCATGATAAGTTCATCATTCCAGTGGGTGAGCTTTTGTCCAAAACAATCAGCAACTCCACAAGCAACAAAGCTGTCTTGCACTCCAGGATAGTGCTCTTCATTTTCCTTGATGTAGGTCCAGTCGACCCACCTCATATCACAAACTATGGGCTTCTTATCCAACAGAATTGTCTCATAGAAGTCTTGCTGTTCCTTTGTATGGAACCTGTAATCAACAGCAGTTCTTCTCCTTGAGGCATATGGATCTTCCATCCTCCATAGCCTCAACCCTGAGTCCTTCCTGATCCTCATGTCCTCAGTCACAGGATGGGCATCATTATGGTCTGGTATCTTGGGCTTGAGCTTCCTTAGGACCTGTCCTTCTTCATCTCCTTCATCAGCAACATTTGGCACTGGGGCCTAGTTCTTCTCAGCAGCTGGAATACTTCTAGTATTCCTCTTTGGTATAAGCTTGGCCTTGGAGGTAGCTTTGGGTGCTTCCTTGGGCTTAGATGTTGCAGCCCCTAATCTTATAGCATCACCCATAAGCTTAGGTGCCTTAGGTGCTGGTGCAGCAACCTCTTCTTCCTCTTCAGAATCTCTTCTCATAAAGGGCTTTCCAAGAACCTTGGCAGTTGTGGTTCTTGCTCTCTTCTTCTTCTTGTCCTGAGCACCTTCATCCTCTGATTCAATGGTAAACTTCATTGTCTCTCTAGTGGGAACTTTCTTGGGTTTGGAAGATGTGACTTTATTTTTAGGTGCCTCTTTGGGTTCAGTCTATGCTGGCACTTGAGTGGACCTTCTGGCCTTGGGCAGGTTGCTAGGAGTGCTTCTGCTCCCTTCATCTGTAGAACTTGAGGGACTAGTGCCCTTGCTCATGTCAATCTGCTCTTCTGACATGTTCTGGCTGTCACTCTGGTCTAACATGCTGCAAACACTGACTGCTGACCCTGTGAAGAGTTGTAGATGAGATAGAATAGATGAGCATCACAAAATGCAGAGATTTTTGCAAAAGAATGATTCAAAAATTCAGTTTTAGTTTTCCACAGAAAGCATTTCGGATCAACCGATTTTCAAACTCGGTGACACCGAAGCAGTTTTGGAACCTAAACTGATGAACTCGGTTGGACCGAGTCACAGTTCGGTGGCACCGAGACTGCTAGGGTTTCACAAAGTCCTAAAATCGGTCGCACTGATTAGCAATTCTCGGTCAGACAGAGAGTTACTAGTGCAATGGCATAAGCCAAATCGGTGAGACCGAGTTTTTCAACTCGGTGGGTCCGAGATGGTTTCGGCGGAAACCTAACCCTAAAATTTTGAATCTCATCTAATCTACGGACTATATTGAGTGGATAGGATTGTTTCAATCATGGCAAGAATCTATAAGAACACAATGTGCTAGGAATCAAATGAGGATAGCACAATGATCGAGTCCATACCCTAGCTTGGCGATGAACTCGCTACGGTGGCAACGGCGGGGGCGAAATCCGTTGACGGCGGCGGAGACCAGCTACTGGAGGCGGCTGGCGACGAGGAGACGATCCGGAGACCTTGGATGGCAGAGCGAGCTATTGCGTGGGCGAAAGGGTTCGGAGGAATTTCCAAATTTTTGCCCGTGACTATATATAGCCCGACCCTGTCGGTGTGACCGAGTGGAACAACTCGGTGGCACCGAGATGCATAACTGTGTACAGTTACAGTAAATCGGTGTGACCGAAAAGTTCAAATCGGTTGCACTGAGATTGAAAACTTAGATCAACTTAATGATCTCGGTAGGACCGAAATGGTGGAATCGGTCAGACCGAGAATCACAAAGAGGTTTTGGAAGTTTAAGTCTATGACGAATCAGGGACTCCGAGTGCTCCTCACACAGAGTGGTTCGAATCTGACTTGATCAAATTTTGTGATGTAGCATGAATAGAGTTTGAGATGAGAAAATCATAGATATCTAGAGAAAGTTCTTAGGCATTCTTGTCCATCCACTTGGAAAAAAGAAAAGAAGACAAATAATCAAAACAACAAGTGGATGTCCTTGAATGAGTAAAATATGCACCAACATGCTCACACAATAAGATGGCAAATGAAATATGTGGCAAAGCATGCACAACCAATTCTAGCATCTATCAAACAATTGGCGATGACTAGGTCATCTATATATGAGTATATTGACTTAGGAGTCAAATGAGAACATTTGATCATAGGTCATACTCATCGTTTAAGCTCAAGTGGGGTTACCACTTTTACATAATACATTGATGTGATCACACCATTAGAGTTTCTTTGACTCAATTCTTAGAGTTAAGCTCCCCCTAGATATGAGATCCCCCCCTTAGAGGGATGAACTAACCTTGGTTTTGTCGATGATGACTTCATGTAGGTGTTGAAGATGTGAATGCTCAATGTTGATGTAGATCATTTGGAGCAATCCTTTGGAGTGAGTTGCACTTTCAACTTACCTACATGGGTTAGTCCCAGAAGGAACAAACAAGAATATCCATAGACATAGAGTGATGCACACACAAAATGATGTCCATGAAATCATTAGGTTACCTTGTCCCTTGCCTTACCAACATGAGGGTTTGTGACTCCTTGAACTAGTGCAAGATGTGGAAGTTGATTGCACTTGTTCTTGCCATAATGATATGAGTGAAGAATGTTGGTGGAGTCACCCTCAAGAACTCTCTAGTTCTTCTTCTTCGGTATCCACATCATCTTGATGGGAATCCTTGGAGTTGTAGTTGTACTTGATGAAGTAGAACTTGATGTAGTATTGGGAACCCACTTGAACGAGGCTTTAGGTGCTTCTTCAAATGCATCAATCTCTTCTTGAAGCTTGTCCTTGCCTTTGTTCTTGTGGTCTTGTGGTGGAAGATCATCTTGTGCTTGTGTTCCCTTGAAGGAAGTAGGATCATACTTCTCTTGTTGAGGAACAGACTTCGTCTTGGGGTATTGATCTTCTTCCCACTCAACTCCATTGGCATTGAACTTTCGTTCAAAACCAACACCTTGATTCTTCCGGTGCCTTCCTTGCTTGCATACAATTTCCTCGAATTGCTTACTCCCGGCAAGGCTCTTGTAAACACCTTTCTCTATAATTCCCTTCAATAAGCTATTTTCTTGCTCAAGCGTAACTTGTCTAAGAGAATCATTAGTGGAATCAGGAGAACTACTAGAAGCAACAATATTGGATTTGACATTATTATTGTTACTACTAGAGGAAGTATCTTTCTTGTACTTGTTACTAGACTTAATTTGAGGCATGTAAGTGGATAAGATTAAACGCTTGGCAATATAAGAAGAACTTTTCTTGCAAAGATCATCATTGATTGCCTTTAAGAACTCATGCTCTTGCTCAAGATTGAGCTTTTCAAAGCGTAACTTCTCATGAGCCCTTAAAAGTTCTCGATGATCTTCGAAGATAGTTTCATGAGCCAACTTAAGAGTGTTTAGTTCTTTAGTTAGAAGATCAATCTTCTCCTTATCATTGTCATTCATTTTATCTTGATTAGCATGATTAATTGACGTTTCATCATAGTATTCATCACTAGAGTTGTCAACAAGTAAATCATCATCCACAAGCAAGTCATCTTCATCACTATTGAAATCAACATACTCAGGATGTGTTACCTTTGGACCTTTGGCCATGAAGCATCTTCCAATTCCTTCATTTGGTGAATCAAATATGTCGTAGGAGTTGGTTGACACAAGTGCTAGACCGGCAACACCTTCATCTTGAGTATATTCGGAGTCGGAGTGATAGCTTCTCTCGGAGTGATTGTCGGAGTCGGAGCCGGATACCCATTCACCAACATGAGCTTGATGTCTTCGTTTTGTGTAGATCCTTGATGACTTGTCCTTCCTTTCTGAATCCTTGCTTCTCCGTGAGGGTCTTCGTTCATAACGATCATCTCTACTCCTCCTCTCTCTTGGTGGTGATTCTTCTCTTTTGCTCCTTCTTCTTGGAGAATCTTCTCTTCTTTTGTAGGGTGCCGTACACTCATTTGAATAGTGTCCGGGTCTCCCACAATTGTAGCAATTGCGCTCTCGACTAGAAGATCTTTTGTCATTGTAAGACCTTGACTTGGAGCTTCTTTCTTTGCTTCTACTCTAGTAGAATTTGTTGAAGTTCTTCACCATTAAGCTCAATTCTTCATTGAAGGTTTGTTTCTCACTTGATGATGTGGGGGATTCACTTGAGGCTTTGTAAGCACCACTTGACTTGTTGTGAAGTTCCTCCTTATCCTTGAGTGACATCTATGAGCAACAATTCTTCCAATGACTTCCGTTGGCTTGAGATCTTTGTAGTTTGGCATCATTTGAATCAATGTGCACACGGATCATACTTTCCATCCAATGCTCTTAGGATTTTCTTGATGATGAATTTGTCGGTCATCTCTTCACTCCCTAAGCCGGCAATCTCATTTGTGGTAAGAGCAAGCCTAGAGTACATTTCAGCGACACCTTCACCATCCTTCATTTTGAACTTGTCAAGCTGACTTTGGAGCACATCCAACTTGGATTCCTTGACGGATTCGGTACCTTCATGCATATCAATCAAAGTATCCCAAATTTCCTTTGCATTCTCAAGATGGCTGATTTTGTTGAATTCTTCGGGGCACAATCCGTTGAAGATGATATCACAAGCTTGAGCGTTGTATTGCAGCATCTTCAATTCTTCCGCATTAGCTTCACGGTTCGGTTCTCTCCCATCAAAGAATTCACCTTGCAAGCCAATACAAATAATTGCCCAAACGGCGGGGTTATGTCCAAGAATATGCATTTTCATCTTATGCTTCCAACTAGCAAAATTAGTACCATCAAAGTAAGGACCTCTACGGTGATAATTTCCCTTGCTAGACGCCATACTTCCCAGGTTGTGAAACCAAGGCTATGACCACCAAAAGCTATGGAAATCAAAGCAAATGGAGACCAAGGCT
>NW_024117800.1:0-6477 GCF_003073215.2 Triticum urartu | reverse complement strand
CTTGGCTTCTTGCTCTGCGCGCCTCTTGCCCTCCTCCGCGGGGGTGCGTCTGGCAGTTGCAGAGGGCGCGCGATTCGAGAGATTGAGGGAGAGAGGAGGAGAGCCGAAGATGGTACGGATGGGCTTTATATCAAGCGAGGTGGGCTCTGGGCTGGGCCGTCTGGCAGGGACAGGGATCAGGTGACATGCACCTTTGCATGTCACCGTGTGACTTGCGGCCTAAATTCATATTTAAACATTGTAAAGAAATCTGAAAAAAATCATGCATGTTCATAGCACATATTAAAATAATCCCTAAAAAATTTAGATCAAAATTCGAAACATACATCAAGAAGCAAAAAAGAGAAATCTATTATGAATAGTTGCGAATGATTCTCTGTATACTATTCACATATGAGTTTCTCTTTTTTGCTTCTTGGTGTATGTTTTGAATTTTGATTTTAATTTTTTAAGGATTATCTTAATATGTGCTATGAACATGCAATTTTTTCAGATTTTTTTACAATGTTTAAATATGAATTTAGGCCGCAAGTCACACGGTGACATGCAAAGATGCATGTCACCTGATCCCTGTCCATCTGGCAGCTGGGACGGGTGCTTCCTCCTCCTCTCCTGTTCGTGACATCGAGAAAAAACAGCTGCTCAGCAAATGCAAATGCAAAGGCTTTTGTCTCAAAATAAAAAAATGCAAAGGCTTTTGTCTAAAAAAAAAATGCAAAGGCTTTTGTCTCAAAAAAAATGCAAAGGCTTTGTCTACCAAAAAAAAGGAAATGCAAAGGCAACATCAACATTCCAGGGCAGACTGGAGTCTCTTGACAAACCAAATTAATTCATCACCATCAGATTTGCACGAAAAACACATTGCATCAAGTAGCCGCCGACGTATTTCTGCATTTGCCTAAAAAGACGTATTTCTGCAATGCAAAGTGTGCAGGCAACAAAAACCATTCAACAGTCAAGTCATGTGGGGATAAAACACGAACACTTTTGGTGCTTCCGTCTGATTCATCATCAGGAACTAACAAGTTCTGCCATAGCTTATAAAAGAAAATTTCTGTGGCGTACATAAATGTTGGTTAGGATCGTCATGGGGTAGTGTCAGCTTGTTACAACTCTGCCAAAAACACAAATCTGGGCGGTTGGTATCTCAATTGCCCTTGGGCGTGCCAGCTTCCAAAAATGAAGAACTTTGATCCAAATCCAAAGAATTTGCACCAGCTCCACGTATACGAACTTTGCAGCAGCACCTAAAATTCTGTCTGGACCAAAAGAGCGATCAGGCTAAGCAGCAACACCCGCTGGATAGTTGAGCACCTTGCCCTTGACTCGTTGATGGCCCGGTAAAATCTGCCACAAGAAAAGCTCAATCCTTACGGGCAAAGAAGAGATGAAGCGCATCATCGCAGGGAACGGAGCACACCAAGATGATCAGACTTCATACCCTTTTGAAAAATACTCTGCCCTTCTTTCCCATTCCAGTGCCCACTAGGCTTGCCGCCAGGAGAGATTTGTTGTCGGGCCTCCACTTCAGCTCTTTGAGATTAGAGAAAAGCTCTGAGAGTGCACCAGTCATTTCCTCGTCCTTTATTTTGTTGCACGCGACAACTTGTAGACTCTGCAAATCATTCCATGAGGTGACTACAGATTCGACACCTCGAGTTGTTAATAATGAGCAGCCTTCTAAGGACAGCAATTTCACTCTCCTGAAAAATAAGCAAGATAACCATTAGTCAAGATAAGTGAGACGACTAGTCAAGATCCTATGGTACATCCAATACAGCAATACATAAATATTAGTTTCCAGAAATATAGGCTGTGGACCAAAATGTAATAATACCTATTATTACTCTATAGGAATGTTCATATGAAAAGCATTTCCACAAGAGGATTTTTTTTATGAAAGAAGATTTCTTGATAAGAAAATACCAAATATCCACACACACAAAAACTAGGACTGTTTTGTACTAGCACTTCCATTAAGCTTCCAGGTAGTTTGAAGTTCAATGAATTTCAGCTGAATAAGGCTCAGTATGCAGTTAATCTATTGTGAAAAAATTACCATGAAAGCAGAAAAAAGTTTGTTACAAACAGTAAAACAGGCAAAAGCTGGTACCGCTGCCTGAATGACAAACACAGCCCAGGCGTGCGTCTAGTTATTACCCATTCATTTCTAATAACCAGATGCACGCTTAGGCTGTGTTTGGGGTTGAGATGGCCCTACCATCTCTTGCCTATTTTATGTTGTGCGTCTGGTTATTAGCCATTCATTTCAGCCCATTAGTTGGAAACTGGTGTCGACCAGTTGGCTAGTGTCACACGGCCCACTGCGCGCCCAGCCTGCCACCTGCGTTCGAGCCCCAAGCTCTGCAGGTTGTGTGCTTCGTTGTTTCTTCTTAATAAAATTGCCACAGGGACCAGTTCCCGTTGGAGTGTTGGTGTCATTTTGTTTCAGCCCACTAGTTCACTAGCACCGTATTGCATCCAGAAATCTAGGGTGTGTTTGGTTGAGGAACCAAGTAAAATGGAATGTCATGGTTCCATTCCATTAGAATGGGTCCATTCCATTCCTGCGTTTGGTTGTAGTCAAATGATGGAATGGAATGGTTCCGTTTCACTGTTTGGTTGAAGGGATGGAACGAAAACGAATTTGATTCAGCTCACCTCTCTTGTAAGAATGCTGATATTCTCATTTACTCATGGCAATTTAAAACTTACCTCATATATCAAGAATTCTTTATATACTCATGGCATTAGAACAAGGATGTTGATTTTTATATACTCATGGCAATTTAAACTTATCTCATATATCAAGAATCCTTTGCTGTTGTCATATATCAAGAAGTCAGTTTTCGAGTGTTGCCAAGAATGGAAAATACTCCCATAATATAAGAGGAAATACTTAGTGTCAAAAACGCTCTTAGATTATGGTTGTCCTTATCAAGAAGTCAGTTTTCGGGTGTTGCGAAGAATGGAAAATACTCCCTCTGTCCCATAATATAAGAGGAAATACTTAGTGTCAAAAACGCTCATATATTATGGGACAGAGGGAGTAGAAGATAAGATCATGACAATCACTATGGATAATGGCTCCTCAAATGATAATGCTGCTAAGAGATTGATGGACAAGATCATTGCTAGGAAATTGGCTAAATTTATTCCTAAGTACTTCCATGTTCGCTGCTGTGCACACATTGCCAATTTGATAGTGAATGATGGCATTGCTCCATTGCAAACTTTGATCAATAAGCTTAGGGATACTGTCAAGTATTTGAAAAAAATTCCATCACACATGTCCAAATTATTGACGTTTTGCATGTCTCTAAATATGGAAGTTGGGAAAGGTTTATAGTATATGAACAAATATGTCCAAAATTTACCTCACAGCTCTCTCGAAAAGATGAAAATATGGAAGAAAATCGAAACCAGGATGAAGGTTAGACCGTTAGAAAAGGTTAGAAACAAAATTAATTAAACGCTTTCAGAACTAGAGGCGGAGCTTCTTCTCAATGAGCTGCACGCATTAGTCCCTAAAACCAATCCAAATCGGTGAGATCGAGAGCTCCCTGGTTGCAGCAGCTACTCGTCTTCCCTACTGCCAATGCTGCTGGTCTAGTCCTTTGCTTTCTGATGCGTTGGAGCCACTGCTCTGCTACCAGCCAAATCGGCAACAAAATCTGCGCTGCCGCTGCTCTGCTCTCTTTAGGCGTGACGAAGGACTCCGGGTGGAGGTCCACGCCGCTGCTGGACACCATCTCGCAGCCCACCTCGCTGGTACCAGCCGCCGTACCTACTGGCCCGCCGCCAGAGAGGGTGGCACCACCAGAGAGGAAGAGCTGTGGGACTTGCCGGCGCAGGTGACAGATTGAGAGAGGGAGGGAGGCGAGAGGGGTGGCGACGCTGAGATAATGATGGGGTTTGGGCCTTTGGGGTGAGTGAGTCATGGGGAGGGGTGAGATGCAAGAGCCGTTCTGCGTGGTTCCACCAAATCGGAGGTACCGGTGTGTCCGCATATGGATGGAATATGCCGTTCTCTGGAACGAGTGGGTTCTGGTTCCTCTACCCAACCAAACACGAGAACGACTCCTGGGAACGGAACGAACCCGTTACGTTCCGCCTGACGACTCAAACCAAACACACCACTAGGTATGAATGGCACAAGATGCCCTATCCAGGAAACAAGCTAGAATAGTTGACTTGGTAGAATCCATTTGCAGAGTCACGAAAAAGGTACTACACGGCAGACAAGCTGGATATTAAGGCGTTTCCTGGTCAGGGCCGAAATAATTGCACTCGACAAGATGAGGAAATACATTCCATTCTCATAGAGAAACAGTAACATGCCACTTTTAGGAAGCACTTACTCAGATGCCTTGAGGACTAATCAAATGCAAACAATAAATATGTGACAAACAGCAGAACTGCAGAAGAGCGCTAATGGCATAATAATCTCTTCATGTGAGGGCAATTATCTACCAAAACCTACGTAGCTACATTAACATATAATATGCTGGAATGCTTGGCACTTTTCAGCCGTTCTACCACACCATGAAATTGGAAAATTGGCAACCAGTGGTCTGGGACATCATTCAGCAGGCAATTGAAGACGCAAAAGACATCCAAATATTCAGCATATAACAGGTGCAAGATTGGCCATCTGTTGCTTCCTTTCCCCAGGAAAGTCAATTCTATGCTGAAAAAAATTCCATCACACATGTCCAAATTATTGACGATTTGCAAGTCTCTAAATTAGACATCCAAATATTAAGTTGGATGTCTGCAATGGAGCCTAATTTGTGATGCAAATAGAAGTAACTTATACCCTAATCAAATGAAATTATGCAGACAACCAAGTCAGGTTTTACAGTTTACAGGTCACTAGTGCCTGGCCATAAGAAATTATTGATGATCTGTGGAACAGCCAGTGAGCTACCTGGACGAGCATTTGATAAATAGTTTCACGATGAGGCTTTTATCAACAGAAGAGAAGACAGTTTACTAAAAGAAACAGCATCACACGCAAAGGTCATTTATGTAGACTAGGTATGTGCCCGTGCGTTGCCATAGGGGCCAAAATAGTATGTGCCCGTGAGTTGCCACAAGGGCGAAAATAGGTATATGCCCATGATGGATCTACTTTATTGGGTTACCAAAGATAAGAGATTAATTGTTGTAGTATTTATTTGTGTACGGGCTGTGAATTTATTGCTATTTATTGGGTTAGCAAACATGTCTGATCGGTACCAGGTTTTACCATAAATAAAATTCAGAAGGTTGGACGAAGGATTTGACATAAGAGGGAACGGTACTTTCTTTTTAATTACTACATATAAGTAGAGAAAAGGTTTCGCTTAAGCACACACCTTCAAATCGGTGCAACCAGCACACTAAATATATCACCTGACGGACATCAACCTTGAATACGTTAACTACATCTACTGTTTTCTTTAAACAACTAACAGCACGAACAGAATATAGAGCAAAAAGATAACTAAAGTACAGTACTTGTAACAAGATAACATACCAAGGGTATAGAACCACAAGTGTAAAAATTTGCTAGCAAATGCTATCTCAGTATTGGTTGTTAGAACACTCTCACAGACAACCAGAATGCTACTTAACCTCAAGATAGTTACTTATCATTCAATCGTCAAAAAAGCAATGGTCAGTTCAATCATGCAGGGTGGGCCATGTATTGCAAGCATTCTATCCCCTGACACTTAATCAATGTCATAGCATCCGAACGTTAGATACCTAAGGCTCCTTTTATTGGCAGCATGTCATTATCACAGAGCAAACAAAAAGCGTGAATAATTAAACAGTAGAAGGCGCAAACTGTCCCCATTAGAAACAATCATGATAGTCTATTAAGAAACTAGTGCTAATACATTTGAAGAGTCAGATTGGTGGTTACAGTACCTGCATAGGCCAGCCAACGCAAACATGTCGTCTTCAAGGCCCCAACAATTCTGGACCAGCAACTCGCGAGCACCCTCACAGACCAAAAAGAGAGCATGGAGGGCGTGGCGGTCACGTAGCTGGCACCAGGATCATCATCAATCCTGGCACACCCCTGAAGCCGCAGGGTCTTGAGGTTGCCACAGAAAGCTAGAGCAGCAAGCCACCCGCCGTCCATCCTGTGCTCAGCAATGGTGAGCTCCTCCAGCATCGCACAGCAGCGCCCGACAGCTGCAATGCCATCATAACTGCCCTCGCAACCCACAAGCTCCAGCTTAACCAACCGTTTGCAGCCATGGGCGAGGATGGTGAGGCCGATGTCAGTTACCCCGCCATCTTCACTCGTGCCATACAGCGGCGAGGAGGCGGCAACAATGCGGAGGATCTGGAGGTGCGCAAAGGCAGAGACCGGGCGGAGCGCGAGGTCAGTACACCGGTGGAGCTCAAGCTCTTGCAGCGTGGCGCAGCCTCCGGCGATATCCATGAGGCCGGCGGAGTCGGCAGCCGCTGCGGGCGGCTAGG